>NC_079167.1:11009401-11160941 GCF_947568905.1 Ostrea edulis | reverse complement strand
AAACACCTGAACAATCTATAATTCTGCTGTTGTCCCTTGTGTCAAATTCGCTTCATTATTTAAAATATTGTTTGTTGTTTTAAATGTCCCACTCGAGACTTTTTCACTTCTTTGGAGACGTCACCAGCTGTAGGTAAAGAACAAGTACCACGTGATCTACGCATGACGCGTACGGCCGTAACCGCGGGGATTCTTTATCTTGTCAACGCCCACTGTGCAACAGGACCACCGATTTCAAGTCGTATCCGAGAGACCCGTGCCTTTCACTTGGTGATGAAGCAGTTACTACATGTACCTATGTTAAGCAGTTCCGGTGTAATCTAAATCTAATCCTTAAAGATAATTTACTCTGTCTTTTCTCATTAACCCAGTATATTCAAAGAACTGAAACACACACTGTAATTTCAGAGATGACTTGTTCTTTATCCAAAACCTTTCCATGCTTCTTACGTTTCAAAGGTAAAGACCAAAACCAAATTCACAACGAACCGTGAACCAACGCTGGAATTTGGGGGCTAAAACCGGTACTAGGTCATTAATCAAATTATACAGCCATCTATCAGATAAAAGATAGTATTTTCGTAATTTTCATTATATCATCATTAGTCAGCAAAAATTCAATTGAACCCATTGAATGGGGGGTTTTTTTGGGGTTTTTTTTTTTTTTTTTTTTTTGTTATTTCAATTTTTCGGCTTCAAATTATAAACACAATCAGTTGAGCAAACATTTTCTGATATAAATTGTTTTAAGTCACATACGCTGTAACTTATTTAAACTACAGCTCCACAGTGTCTTGGTATGAGTGAAAAATTCTCGAAGAGGGAGAAAACAAAACAATAAACAAATATTGTTTACTTGAAAATTTAATTAAATTGGATATGCCATTGATCGAATCAACAAGCACCTGATTGTTTGTTTACAACAAGTGGGCATTGTATGGGGAATTTGACAATACAGTGAGGACTGCCTAATCCGATACCTGTGCAATCCGTTTCACTGCGCATTCCGACCCTTATTTTCATTCTCAATTTCATGTATCCATTGTTTTACACATTATATTCATACACACTTTTTTTTTTTTCATTTTCATTTATGCCTGTGGGTACCGGTGTGGTACATAGGCCACCAACAACACTTTGCATTCCGACAAAAATTTGTCTTCCAATACATGTCGGATGAGACAGGTTTTGCTGTACAAGAAATATTGAAAGGACCGAAACGACTAACAAACAATACCATCGAAATCACAAATATATATGTCCTAATTTAGCCAAATCAACCAAGTTTTAGATACATATTATTGTTAGAAGTACAAAGATATTTTTGTAGATAAGACGACAACATGAGAGCTAAGTATATGACCCTGTTACACTTAAGTAAAAATTCCATTCCACAGATGCAGCACATTTGTAGTATAATCTTACAAAACTTACAAAATATTCCATGACCCTGGAAAGGCGTGCACAAATTTTCATAATGTGCATTATCTAATTCGTCTAAATCTGCCCTCCGATCACAAACAACAAATATGTAATGTCTTTGGCCTCTGTCTGTTTCTCCTACATATTAACGACATCACTGATAATGTATCCAACAAAATTCAAATATTTGCTGTTATCATACACCCTATAGCCCTTGAATTCGATAGGTCGAAAGGAATTAAAACATTATACCTCAATAAAAGACCGAATAGCGAGAAAGTGACTTAGAAGTGCTGCTCGCGCTTAGTTTTTTAATATACGTGTACATCGTTGTTGGTCTATTTTTTATATAAACGAAATATATATATATACAATGAAAAAACACATTCATGAATAAAAAAATATTTATTGCAGAATATGTCTTAATGAAAGTACAATAGGAAATGACGTAAGCAGACAGTACTTTGATTGACTGATAGCGTCCGCTGCATTGCCTGTGTTACATCCCGTGGTCTGGCAACATGAGGTACACGTATCTGTGGTGACTCCAAAGTTTTTTGATCTGCAGCCGTAGAAACAATCGGTTGCACACTCTCGTTTGATGCTAGTTGTCAGACCCATTATAGAAATTCGCTCCACCTGCATTTGAAGAAAACATACCTAAAAACAAACTGTTTTTTCTTCTTCTGATCGTTATGATACTTGCCTATCGTTTCTTTGACACATAGGTACATGCTATCAGAAGATATTTACCTGTAAGGTTAGCATCTAAGGGTTGCAAACAATGCAATGCCGTATGTAGATGACATGTAGCAGTATTCAGTAAGCTACCATTTTATATTTCATATTCATTTTGTTGCAAACTATATTTACTATCTCACAGACATCAACTATCTATACATGGAATGAATTGTGTCCATTTACCAAACCTTCATTGTATTCACTTTATGTATAACTTTTGTTTATATTTATCTAGTCTTTGTAAAAACGTTATTTTAAACCCACATATGTATGAACTGTACAATACAATAAAATAACAGAGGTGCATGGCGTTTGAACTCGCACTTCCTTTGAACACCTCCTTTAACGAAACTGATCAATAAGATATGTTTCATGAAAATTCGTGGATTATATCTTATATTTTTTCAATTCCCATTGCTATTTTCCACTTGTTTACTGGATTCAGTGATGGATCCGGAAAGTCTGGGGCTTGTCTTCAGGCCACTAGTAGCCCTGGTGGGGCTCAGAAGGTGAAGCCCTCTTAAACTACTGAGTTGTAACAAAATGAGACATACATTATATATATAATAATTACTTTTCGCAATGATCGGTAAAAGTATAGGGTAAAATATAAAAAAGATACACGAAGACGTTTAGTAAAGCTTTACACACACACACACACACACACACACACACACACACACACACACACACACACACAGTGATGACAAAATTTCAGTGCAATAGTTATATCCAGGAAACTATTTGACCTACTTGTAGCCCTAAAGTAGGTCACAGTGTACCAATCAAGCTGAAATACAAACTGAATATGTATTTCTCCGTGAAGAAGGTTGTGACTACATTCAGGGCAATACCCGTATCCATAACGGGAAAAAAAATCTGGAAAATTGTTTATACAAACTGAACTTGTATTACTCTGAGAGAAAGCTTATCAATGACTAAATTTCGGGTCAATATCTGTATCTGTAACGAAAAAAAAGTCTGGAAAATTGGTTGACCTACACTTAACCCTAAAGTAGGTCACGATACACCAATTAAGTTAAAATTCAAACTCACTCTTACGCTTCTTGAGGGAGAAATTGTGACCAAATTTCAACTTTGTACATGCATCCGATTACGGAAATAGTCCGGAAAACAATTACCTCGGACGGAAACACTGACGGGCGGACAGAGCCATAACACAATACTGACGACGGGTATATATAGAAAGGATCATATTTGAGAGGGAGAGGTGCGCCCAGCTATACATGTCCAAGATCTAATCCGATTTTGATATCGTCGATATCGACAATATCAAATTGATATCGAGTCGATATCGTCATGCCTGCTTACAACATCGATATTGGCGTTATCGACATTCCCACAACGATATCGTATCGATATCGATAATCTTTATTTCAAATGCGTTTGAATTTACACAGCATAATGTCTGCCTACGATGTCGATATCGACATTCTCACAACGATATAATATCGATACTTTCTTTTCGGAATGTGTTGAATTAATAGTCTTAGTACACACAGCATAATGTCTGTCAACGATGTTGATATCGTCGATATCGACATTCTCACAACGATATCGTATCGATATCGATAATTTCTATTTTAAATGTGTTTGAATTGATAGACATAGTCTACACAGCATAATGTAAACACTACGTTAAGCAAAACGATCGTGACTCGATATCGACAGGAAGAGAAATTAAACCTATTTTAGTCCTCATACAACCATTAGGAAAACGATCATGATTCGATATCGACACGATATCGTCAATATCGACAGAAAGAGAAATAATTTCTATTTCAGTCCTAACACAACGTTTAAAACGATCGTGATTCGATATCGTGTCGATATCGACAGGAAGAGAAATCAAACCTATTTTAGTCCTCATACAACCATTACAAAAACGATCATGATTCGATATGGACACGATATCGTCGATATCGATAGGAAGAGAAATCCTTTTTATTTCAGTTCTAACACTAACTACATTAAGAAAATCGGTCGTATTTCGATATCTACAGGAAACTAAATGAATCCTATATTAGTCCTCTTACGCCATTACAAAACCGACACAGTATCGTCAGTAAAGGTATGTGATTATTAGAGTGGTACTTATCGATATCGGTACAATATCATGTTTGGTTTGTCGATATCGGCGACATCGTATCTACATCGTGTCTTGGACATAACTCCCAGCGTGTCGGTACTGTACCCGCCTTTGGGATAAATATACGTGTATATCCATTAAAAAGATTATGAAAGCCCAAAACGACATTGGGGTATTAAAATGTTGATGCAATAGAGATAGAATCCACGAATTTATAAGAAATAATTTTCATTAGTTTTGTTTTGCACATTAAAAGGGGGTGCGGATCAAAGGAAGTACAAAAGCAAGGTATCTGTGCAAGTTACATGTATAGTAAGTCATGTCCACCTATCGATGCACTAAAGCTTTACAGTCCACTAAATCCTACCATGCAGTAGACCTCTGACTTGAGACAGGGCACGAGCGGCGTGGTGTTGGGTTGGATCTGACACACGGTGTAGGGGTCCCATTGTTTGAATATGTCTTCACATTTGTGACATGACAAATTTCCGATATCTTCATTGTATATTGTAGCACTCTCTGACACTGTAAAAGAATTCAAGTCTGTATGTATATATTATTCTCAGCACAAAATATACCTAAAACCTGGACTGACCATAAAATTCCATTATGGGTACGTTTCGTTACCACCCTACCAGGTGAGTTTAAATCAGATCGGGGGGGGGGGGGGGCTTCATTTTCACTATTCTGTTAGAAAGATAAATTTGATGACTATCGCCCCCTCCCCCTCCATTTTTTATAGTTGTATTGAATTGTAAAAAAGTTCGGGTATATTGTTGTTACCCTGGTCAGTCCGTTGGTCCGTCTGTCACTCTTTCCTTGAACTCTTTTATTTTAAATAGTAATCTTTTAGAGGGTGATAGCTGGTGTCCTGTAGATGTACAGTAAGTTGAAGAATTTTCATTTTGAAAACGACAAACTTTGAGTGCGTTCGAGATCGCCGTTCTCGTTGTTCTCGTGCTCTGTTCTTAGAGTCGCGAACGACGAGAACATGTGCGCACGAACGTGTTCTTTGTTCTTCGACCACACTACCTACAGAGGTGGTGTGATTTCTTGCACCTCAAACCCGTTCTCGGGTTTCGTACTTGGCGTTCGGGATCGACAGGGATTTGTACTCGTACGAAAAACGGCGATCTCGAACGCGCTCCTGGTTTCCAGACCTCCTTTCACATTTAATGAAGTGGCCAAATAATCTTTTAGGAGATTATTGATGTTGTCCTTTAAATGTGCAATACGCTTTCGGAATTTTATTTTTCACCTTGAGGGGAATTGGGTGGGGAAAATATCGACCAAAAAGCTGGTGCACAGTGCATTATATCATGCGCAACAAGGATATATTTGAAATCTCGACCACTTTAAAGACATTTGAACAATAAAAAAAATCATGGAAATTGGGTTGCCCAATGCATCTTGATCAGCAGGAATATATTTATATAGTGTGGGGTATGTTATATGGTAACTAGTGTGGCTCCCTTGCTAGTTACACAAGTACGATGTAGAGTATATTAAGAAGCAAACACTTTCTGGTATTACTGTCTTATGACAGCATTTACTTTAAATTTAATGTGATTCTTTCTTTTTTCAAGAATTTTAGACAATCATGAAGTCAGGTTCTCCGACAACTGCCACCCCCCCCCCCCCCCCCTCCTAGCTACGTGCCTGCCTTCTGTTGTTTAAAGTGTTTCATAATAGTAGGTACCCTCGCTGTAGTATCAGTGTCTTGTAATGTTTGTATTTACTGTATGGGGGTAAAGTACTACACTGTGCGTCTATGGTATGGACCTAATTTGATCCAGGCCCCGGGATCATTAAACATCTTAGCCTTAAGTTAAAATGTGATTGTTGTGATGAAATGAGAATTCAACCATTACTGTTAAGTTATTCAATATTGTTTCATCAAATTTCTATTGTGTTCGCAAATTAAGAGTCTCAGTTCCAAAGTAATGAACATCTTTTAAGTGATTAAAATTTTAACTTAGGTCTAAGTTTGTTACATGACCCCGGGTCCAGGCCCGTGAAATGTATTTTAAGATTTTGAGGATAACTTCATTTTATTTTGATGAAAAATGTTTGGGCAGCCTCAACATATGTTATTTATATTGAAAATGCAGGACTCAGGATCATGTACCAAACTCGGACTTATACATGTACATCTGCACGTCAAAATTTCAATCACCAGAAAGTGATCATTACTTTTGAACCGAAACTCTTAATTTTCAGACGCTAGAAATTTGATAAACAATATTGAATAACAATTCTCTTTTGGAATTATTAACTTTCCCATCATTTCATCACAATATACAGATTTTGACTGAAGCTTATATGCATGATCCTGGCGCCTGGTGATATTTGAGATGTACAACTACTTTCGGTTTAATTATTTATATGATAAAATGTGGACCAAAATAATCATTTGAGCAGAAAATAGGATTCCATGTGTGGTAATTTAATTGTAAAATTTCCAGTTGTGAATGTCCGGAAAATCCAATTGCTCCTCGATACATCGAACATTCAGCGATTCAACAATGTTTAGGAAGTGACGTATTCAACCCCGTTTAGTCAGCGTCCAATTCAAGATGGCTGTCCGCAGATTTCATTTTACCAATTTTCTTGAACATTGCGAATTTCATAATTCATCTCCCACCGGATAATGAAAGACAACTTCATAATACTGAGATCTGACACCTGTCAATTTTGAATGGGGCCGAAAATTAACGATTTCTGATTTGTTTACTTTTATCTATGCGCTCTATAAAAAAAAAAAAAAAAAAAGAGTTCATGGGGGAAATGTAATGGTTTCTTCCAAAAATAAATGTTTTCTGATTAAGAGAAAAACTCAGTTGATCAGCATTATTTCGTGAGTTGTATCCAATCCACTTATTTATATTGCTAGCCCTCATGAAGAATTTAATGAAAATTAAATAGGTGCTGGGACTACATGAGATACTTAATATGTTTTTGCTCCAAGAAGATAATTTGTTGTACAGACATATCGGCGTTTCATATAATCATTCATATCTTCATCTACATGATTTGCCTTCATTTCTACCTTCGATCAAGATCAATTAAAACGTGTATCAATATCATCTCCAATTCGCCGGAGGTAACGTTTTATGTGAGAAAGCGACGATAAACGGAAAAATTCTTCACTACTGATATCGAAGTACAACAAACGATGCAATAATGATCGCAATTGAATGTTACATTTATCATAAAATAATTAAAGCCTGAATTATATGTATTTCATCAAACTCCAAGATTTCACTTGAAATTTGATATTTTTGTGGGGAAATTATGCCCTTAAGATTTTATCATACATTTGAAATGGCTTGCTATTCCAGATAATTTCGTGTTAGAATGCGCATGCGTCGAACAGCATCAAGTTGATATATTTGCATATGCATATATTTTGTTGGTACTTTTCTATTCCATATCTGTTTTCATCATTTTCGATTGTATCATTTTAGATTTTTTTTTAAAACCTTATAGATATCAAAGATTCTTCCTCTTCCCCAATATTGCCATTTCATTATTATGAATTAGGTTAAAAATATTTACTCTTTAAGAAAAGATCTTTTTAGCTTCTCGAAAATGCCATGTGTTTATACAGGTATATTGATGTCGCAAAGATCAATCGCGGTGCATAGTCGAAGTCTAGGAACTTTCCTGTTAATGATTTAGATGCAAAAGTGATAAAATACCACTGTTTCTAATTGTCTAGCTGTCGAAAGCAAAGTAAGCTTATCAAGATAATTAAAGGTACTCGAAAATAACCCTGAAGCGGTTGAAAACATCTCTGAGAAAATAATCGAAGCGCCGGAAGAGCTATCCTGAATCACTGAATGCTTGCTTTATTGAGAAGCAATTGGATTTTCCCCCGACATTTAAAACTGAAATTTCCATCAACTTAATTGCCAAACATGAAATCCTATTCTCTACCCAGATGATTATTCTGGTCCACATCTGATCATAAAAGTAGTTTAAACCGAAACATTATCTGTGAAAAATGGCGTACTGATGAATAGCCCAAAGCTCAACACAACATCACATTTATTGAAAGTAAAATATAGAATATTACATCGATTGCCAAGAATGATCATGCAAATGTACCGGATTTTGTAGGTTGTTTTTAAATTTGAATTAAGAATCTTTCACTCATATAGAATATTTTTCATCAGGGGAAAAACAATGCTGTGGTGGTTTTACCTTTTTAATTCTAATTTGCCCAAAGTCATCTTACGGGTTTTTTAAATTGTCAAGGAAACTGATGTAAAAATATGTGTAGATGATTTTATATGTATTAGTAGTAAGTATCGGTACCTCATTTGTACGTGTACTAAGGCTTGCACATCATTTTTTGTAGCCTGAAGTTGAAATTATTGATTATAGTGTCGTTATGTATAACAAACAGAGAAATCATTGAAACAAAACTGTGACCCTTAACGCACATCATCAAAAGTCCACTCGGCAAGTCCAGCAACAAGTCCACGAATTACAAATAATAAACGAGATAGCACTAATATTCTGTGAAATGTATAGTTTCATTGTTGCTATACCACCACCATACATACAATCTAGGATCGGAGACACTATGGATGAAATATTGCACTTGTTTGTTGGTGTGTTTTTTTTTAGTTCTTAATAATGCTAATTCAATCTTTGTTTTTTAGGTGGGTAAGGAATGTGATTTTGGGTATGTTAAGCATGCGAGTTTGGAAAATCATTCTCGATATAAAACCATCACTTTCCTTTTAATTTCCGTAAATCAAGAGTCATAACTATTTTCTACATGAAAAGAAGAGCTAGCACGGGAATTAGGGACCAGTCAAACAGCAAGAACTATAGCCCTAGAATTTGGGACCAGACAAACAACAAGAGCTAGCCCTGGAATTAGGGACCAGTCAAACAGCAAGAGCTAGCCCTGGAATTGGGGACCAGTCAAACAGCAAGAGATAGCCCTGGTAATAGAGACCAGTCAAACAGCAGTCAGAAGAGCTAGCCCTGGGATTAGGGACCAGTCAAACAGCAAAAGCTAGCACTAGCATTAGGGATCAGTCAGATAGCAGTCCAAACTCATGAATTACTATATGGTATTGTATTTTACTTTTATAAATCAAACTATGGGAGCTGGGCGTTTATCGGTTAAAGGAGTTTTTAAAGGACATAAAATGCTAGAAATGAACTGAAAACAAAAAACACTAATTAATTTTTTTAAAATTCCATTCAGCACTGTACCCACCTGTGTACATGAAACTAGATGCGTGTATGTACAGATATAAGGTAATGATCCATAACTGATGAAATCGTACTTCCATTTTCACACTTCGGACATGTTGGTCCATTTCAGGGCATATAGGACTGTTTCAGATGTTTCATTCTGTGTAGACCCTTTGGTGTCTTCCTTCTGTTGTTGGTAATTAGCGTATGGTACCACGGTTATATTTCCAAAGCTTCGCTAGGTTACGACCAGACCGGCGCACCATTTACAAAGAATCGATCAAATATACCTGACGGAAAGAGAAATTGATTTCAGTATAAATGTATTCTACGTTGTGTAATTCCGTTTATTTGATGTCAAATACAGCAGGATGCTTTCATGAAATCACATGGGTGAATAAAATAATTGAAAGAAACTATCTTTGCTGTTATAGAACACATGCGCGAATCAACCTGATGGCCGTTCATAAGGCTTTGTCAGTCAACATCAAAAATATGGGTAGAGGGTTTACCTTTCCTTCCCCCTACCCGCATTCTATCTTTCTCTTCTCTCCCCTTCATTGTTACTTCCTCACTTCCTCTCTCCTCCTCCTCCTCCTCCTCCTCTCTTTTATCCGTTATTCGGCACTGAACATATACGACAGCTTGCGTTAACAAACCTTTGGACGATGATCGCCAGAATTCGGACAAGAATATTGTACAACTTTGCCGTAATTTTCGTGTTACATATTATCTTATTCTTGATTAAGCAAAGTGTTACTGTTAACAAAATTTAGGAAACTGACTTTACGTAGGGAATATCACTTCAAGCTGAGAACAGGATTTCAGCATTTCAAGGTGTACAAGAAATTTGATTATTAACATTTCCCTCATGTTTGATTCACAAAAAAATCACTATTGGTTAGAGAAGTTATAGTATCTGACGATTTTCAAGATTATTTGCAAGAAGAACTTGATGATTTTTAGCAAATCAATTTCAATTTTTCAAAACGTTTTGTAAATATTGGGGGGGGGGGGGGGTATTCTACAGCAATTAGCTTCAAATGTATCATTGTCGAACACTTGTCTGTAAAAAAAAAAATATAAACCAACGCGTCTTTGATTTGGATTCCTTCATGCATGTACAGTATATAATTATTCTGTGCGAGGTTTACAAATGAAATAAAGCATATTGATACAAATTTTGACAAGCACATTTTTTCATTGTACATGTAAGTGCTTGTTTCATGGAAATTTTAACCGTCTGTGTCAGACCTAGGTTCCGAGCACATTAACCAAGCGCGGATTCAGGATTCTTTTTCGTGGGGGTGTTGGTGTTGAACTTTGGTAAAAAAAATATAATAACCAACCCTCTTAAAGCAACTCCATATGAATGAAATATTCTCGAGAGGGACGTTAAGCAATATTCAATCAATCAATCAATCTTAAAGCCAAAAAAAAAAAGTAAAAGGTTTAATTCAAACCAATGCTCAAAATCCTAAATCGTGGAAGGGAATCTTATACTGCATGCGATATATTCATTGGTTGAAACTTGCATGTACATTTTCCACTACGGTTTGGGGATCCGGGTGAGAATATGTCCTCAGAACCCCTTGCTTGTCACAAGAGGTGACTAAATGGGGCGGTCCTTCGGATAAGACCACAAAAACTGAGGTTCCATGTCACAGCAGGTGTGGCACGATAAAGATCTCTCCCTCCTCAGAGGCCATAAGCGCCGAGCAAAGGCCTAAATTTTGCAGTACTTCACCGGCAATGATGACGTCTCCATATGAGGGGGAAAATCTCCAGCGGGACGTCAAACATTATTCAACCAATCAACCAACCAACCTACCAACCAATCAACCAACCAACCAACCAACCTACCTACCTACCTACCAACAAACCAACCAACCTACCAACCAACCAACCAACCAACCAACCTACCTACCTACCTACCTACCTACCAACCAACCAACCAACCAACCAACCAACCAACCAACCTACCAACCAACCAACCAACCAACCTACCTACCTACCTACCTACCAACCTACCAACCAATCAACCAACCAACCAACCAACCAACCTACCAACCTACCAACCAACCAACCAACCAACCAACCAACCAACCTACCTACCTACCTACTAATCAACCAACCTACCTACCAACCAACCAACCAACCAACCTACCTACCTACCAACCAACCAACCAACCAACCTACCTACCTACCTACCTACCTACCAACCAACCTACCAACCAACCAACCTACCAACCTACCAACCAACCAACCAACCAACCTACCTACCTACCTACCAACCTACCAACCAACCAACCAACCAACCTACCTACCTACCTACTAATCAACCAACCTACCTACCAACCTACCAACCAATCAACCAACCAACCTACCTACCAACCAACCTACTTACCAACCAACCAACCAACCAACCAACCAACCTACCTACCTACCAACCAACCAACCTACCTACCAACCAACCAACCAACCAACCAATCAACCTACCTACCAACCAACCAACCAACCAACCAACCAACCAACCAACCTACCTACCTACCTACCAACCAACCAACCAACCTACCTACCAACCTACCAACCAACCAACCAACCAACCTGATTGTTATTTTACAAAGTGGGGAGGGGAAACCAGCCGGTCAATCAAACTTTGCATACAATATATAACGGTTTTGTATGCAGAAAAACCGAAAAGTATATTGTCCAAAAAGTGGGGGCGGGGCAGGTTTCCTTTTCTGAACGATATATGGCATTTGAATTGTTGAATAAAGGATGCAATTTCAGATACGTATTGCTTAAATGATCAAACTAGAATTTTTCTTTAAACATCATGAAATGTCCGAGTGTCTGTACGTGTAAAAATCTATCTAAATCTACAATTAAAATTACCAATATAGACCATTGTCCACGAATAGTGTTGTATAGAAACGAAAATGATTAATCTGTTATAATCTAAATAGAGTGATGAAAAAAGTATAAATGCATTGTGGAATATTGGCATTCCTCATGTCGTTTAGTGCATTTCAGACATAAGAATATAAGAATGTAAAATGTTAATGACGTGAAGATGCTGCCAATGGAAACCATCTAAGTGACCTTTATCGACTGACCAGAAAATTAAATTATAAGAGATAGGCACATAATGATATAAATACCAAGATTAGGTGAAGAGCACTATAAAGAATAGAAGAGAGAAAAGAGCTCTAGAATGGATAGCATAAACTCTGAATAGCTAAAAGATGGAGAAGATGAACGAAACGACATTCTTTCTGATTGGAAGAGATCATTGATAGCTACCATTCCAACAAGATTGTTACTCGTAGCCAAATGTCCCCACTGCCGCAAAAAAAGGTGAAGCACAAAAGTCCCATAACTCCTGTAAAATTTAGAATTGCGGTTAAATATGATCAACCACATTTGGTGACTAACAATCCTTCTTTGAACAAATCCGTTGAGCGGTTTCGGAGGAGTTGCGTCCACAAGTCAGATGGGACGGACGGACAGACGGACGCCGGTATCTCTATGTCCCCTTCCGTGTAACGGTGGGGAACAAAATTAAGGTAATATATGACGGTGTGAGTTAATTACAGGAAACATCGCTGCTCTTTGTATCATTCATAGAGTTTTATTGTTTATAATTTTAGTGAGAATAAGAACAGATGTAGAACTAAGGAATGAGCTAGCTGCCTTCTGAAAAGATGGAGACACTTGAAAGAAAGCCTTCATTTTAAGGAGGTATACTCACCGTGTACAACCCCACATTTGGGGGTGCGGAATAGTGACCTTAGGGGGTACGGAATTCGAAGCGTGTTTTACTCTAGACAAGTTCACATATTTAGCTTGGTTACAGCTATAGAGATAAAACTAGTTTTATATTAACATACTACGGAACACAGTGATGTCCCCGCTTACTCTTACTCGTTTCCCACCTCGCAGTTCGTGTTAGAAATAGGTTAACACTTCAACAATATTAGGCAACCACACGTAAGGATGCAAATTTGATCGATATTTGGCGAAATTTTCAATTATTCTGCCACTCCACATCATATAACTAATACACATGGTTTCTGCACATAACGCTGTAGCAGATACTTCCATGATTTCCGAATTTCACGTCAAATAAACGATGAAATCTTCAATTTAGTGTGTGCCACTACGGGGTACAGTTTTCAGTGGAGGTAGGGGGCAATGAACCAATCATAATGTGATGAGTTGTGATGAAAATGTCATTTGGATTTAAGATTTATATCAAACCATCTTTGCGGTGTAATCATTCTTTGATTTGAAATGTATATAAATGCAGTCGGTACATTAACATTTCTGATCAGAGAATTATTTATTATCTTCTTATGTCATCAAGATGTTCCAAAATTGGGTTTCAAAACTGACGTCATCTAAGAAAAGGGACATTGTTTTTTGGGCAATGCTTATTGTATTGTTCTTCTTCTTGTGAACACGAGGAATTGGATACTGACAGACTTTGGTTAAGAGAAGATAAATTTGAATAGATGAATTGATTATTTGCTTTTATATCATTCGATTCAATTGGTTAATTTTTAATGTTATAAATCATCAAGACATGATACTAAGTATGGGTTTAAAAAGGATCATGCTTTGTATGTAGCAAAACAATACTACATTCTCTTTAAAATGTTTCAATGAAATGTATACTAGTATATATTTTTTCACAGGATCTCGGGCTCATAAATTATTCCGGGAGGTTGTGGAAAGCCAGTTTCTCTTACAAGACATTGCAAAACTGTCTCCACTTCACCAGACTTATGGTTTAGAAGTATTTCACAGCGTGGTTAATAACTTTGCCCCAAAGAATACACATTTCTTTTATCCAGCAATGATGGTCAGGTAATGTACATACATCTATATAGGTTTGATATTATCTAAAGTAAAATTTCAGAATGAAATATTTTGTGATAAAGAGGGTTTTTTCTTCTTCGGCTGAATGATAACAAGGAAGATAAGGTTACCAGTATTTTGAAAATGAAGTTGAAAAAAAAAAAAAAAACTTTTACAATCTGTATCATTTTCAGATTGTGTGTAGCCACCCTACACTTCAATGAAATTGGCAGACGACACCAAGCTACAACAACGACTGGACCAGCACGGTGGCATCTGAGTTATCCAAAGAGAAGTAAAGGGGAGGTCGCAGTTGTGAAACCTGACAAGACTCCAATTACCTATGGTAAGTGATTATACAATTACATGCATTATCATACGCTAGTCAAACGATGCCATTACATTACTATGATTATATTCGACTTGTTGTTGAAATACATACTGTACTTCTATTGATTTTGATTATTGACTGTGAATAATGTTCAATAGTATAGATATGATGTCTTTTGATGTTAATTGTCATTTTCAATACAATCTTCAGACTATGTGGAGATTCTGTGCATCAACTTGGTGGAACGCCGTCTTCCGACATGTCCAGCAGCTACTGCGGAAGCCAGTAAGGACACAGGTTACAGACCACCACCTCTTACCTCCTCCCTTGCTTGTTTCAGTAAGGATGAACTCATTGCCACAAGACGAACACGGTTTGCGCATGGCAATTTGGTTGCTGTTGAGGGCCCAAGAACGTGAAGATGATTTTAAGCATCAGATCTTGGAAACACTTGTTGATGATCTTCTTTTGTTGTTTGCTATATTATCTACATGTTCTGAGATTTTTATTGTTACAGATAAAGATATTTCTCTATATTGCAATGTGCTATTTTTGTTTGTTTTCAAATCGCTTGTGTCAAGATCAAACTGTGTGTTAATAGTTCTCAATAAATGGTGATCTTATAAAAATACCCAGTTTTCAATGCATGCCTGGTGCTGTTTGTATTTTGGTCAAGAAGAAAACTCAAGAACCCCAAATAACAAAAGATGGTATGATACTACTACTATTAAATTGCAGACAAAATTACCGGTTCCTGTGTGCGTTTGTGGGTTTTTATATAACCTGAGTAAACTCAGGTGACCTGTTGCAATTGTTTGCCGTTGTGCATTAACAATTGAACATTTTTAACTCTTGATAACTACTAAATTCTATTCAAATTTGGTTTGAAGCATCTTTGGGACTTGGGGGCATAAATTGTCAATTCTAGGGTCCTAGGGGTGGGGCAAAAATTTACCAATTTTCACAAATCTTCTCTACACCTGCATATCTTTAAGAAAAATTAAATGCATAATTATTGATATAAAGCAGGATGGCCTATACCAAAATTGCAAATTTATTGATCCCTGGGGTAGAGATTCTGACTCCAGGGTTGGGTATTTATAGTGCATATATGCAAACATATAATGATATCTGTTTTAATGCTATGGAAACTAAATGAATATTTGGAAGAAATAGGTAGTACTTTACCAAAATTGTGAATTTAATGTTCTTAGGGGGTAAGGTAAGGGTTTGGTATCAGGGTGGTGCTAAAATTGTTACAATGACTTGAAGGACTTCTATAAGTTTGCAGATACCATACAAAAAATAAATGCATATTTAGGAATAGCAGAAAAGGATGTACAAAAAAATTTGTGATTTTTGCAATCCCCAGGGTTTTGACTCTAGGATAGGTCCTAATTAGTCATATTGTTTAATGCATAAATTATATTATGCAAAGCCTTTCATCAACACTTTTAAGGGCATTGAAGTTTTCAGAAAACATCTTTTTTTAAATACTGTTGCTGAATATTAGAATTTAGCTTAGATATTTAGAACAGGGGTTTTTCATGTATTTCTGTATGTTTTTGAAAATTAGTTGTTTAATTTATATGAACGCCTTTTTACCGTTTTAGTTGCCCATAAATAAGATTCCATGCCGATTCATTATCTTTTGCATTCACGTTTGATTAAAAATTGACCGGGTTCGGCATACAAATTATTAATAACTTTCAGCACTAAGCGCGGGAAGAAGTGAGAGTTCTGTGACTGTCAGTGTCAATAGGCGTAGAACGAAGAACGAAACACGTGCATGAATTGAGGGTCCGACATTAACTTAAGACCAGGGCAGGTATTGTTTTGTTTTGAACATCTTTTACCTATATTTTTACAACTTTAAGGAGGACTATCGATAATGTAACGTCTGAATATTCAATGAATTTTAGCTTAGTCAAGTTAGTGTGAATTATAGCCTACCGTAGACTAGGAATGTTATCATTGATAATGCAATTGAATACTTTGAATTGCATTGATAATTTTGTCAAATACTGGCAATGATTTCAACTAGTGTAATTAAATAATTTCATTTGCTTTGAAGAATGTAATTTTAAAGATAGTCGTTTGCCTAGTTTCATTAACGATTGCTAGCGGTATAATCCACGAAGATACTGTAGGTTTTAATCGTCTTGTGAGAAGATCAGAAGTTACTAAAATGAAAAATAACAAAAATTATTTGAAAATCGGGGTAAATATCACCGGCCTTTGCATTTTCCATAACCGTGTTCATGGGTCAATTCCAAATCACACTGCCAGTTCCGAATCACGGGGATGTTTGAAACAACTGCAGGCCGATTCGAACTTTCACTGACCCGATCCAACTTTCAATCGGTCCAAAACTTTAAATCAGTACGTGTGTATATTTATTTTGCTTAATATATACCTAGTTTTTGTAGAAATCAAATCAAACACTACTTTAAATTAATATTTACATTATTGACGTTATATATATTGAACAATATTCAAAGCTTCACATTTAGGCATTGACATAGCCAAAACTGCGGCATTCAAAATTATCTTAATCAACATTAATGATTATCTTTCTTTGGGTGTGGTTATGATCTAACGTTATATCTACCCGGGATAACAATCCGTCGACATTTTCTTGTGGAGTTGGCAGGATTGGGAAGAAGAAGAAAATACAGTCGTACATGTATATTAATATGCTTAAAATTGAATTGACTACAGTAGGCCTATACTTTTTAAATAGCAATTTCAAGATGTAAATCTAGATGCAATACATAGTATATTTACTGTCCCGATTTTCTCATTTTAGAATGTATTTACGGAAGGGGGGCAGGGATCGAAATTTTCACTACTAGCAAATTTTAGCTTCTGGATTATTTTCCAACTAGCAAAATTTAGCTTTTACTAGCATTTTTCAATCGATTGCTGTTTTACAGGAATTTAAGAAAACAAGCACTTATCTATATCAAAATATCGGGAAAATCTTTTACAATCTTCTTTAAAGTGCAATAATAAAAATAATATTGAGAATTCTTTCATTTAAATTTTAATGAATTATCAGACAACATACAGTAAGACGTTAAGCAAGAGACAATCAATCAATCAATCAGACAACATACATGTATCATTGGTGCATGATGAGGGTCATAGGATACACTTGTGCTGCGAACTCGCTGTCCAGCTGTTTACAACATCATGTGGTTTGAAATCTTGAAGACTGTCTACGTCAATTCAAACTATATCTTCAAAACTTTTGGAAATATCTAAAAAAAAATTCTAGTTGAAAAAAAAAAGTCTATCTAAGTGTTTGACCCACGAACTCTTTTGACTATAGACTACAGAAGGACACTGTATGAAGCGTGACACTAACACTTTCATGTGTTGTTTTATGTAAACACAGACAAGATCAACATGCTTGCTATTTAAATCAGACGTCTCTGAGACGCCCTAAGTGTGCATGAAGTAGGCCATCTTCGACATCACTGACTGAGATGCCTTGGCCTTTGTTATTTATTCAATCAACGTTTACTTTTTCAATACTTGTATATTCATTCTGTAAAGCATTTCTATGCACAAGACAAAATTATTGTAAACTTCAAAGTACAGCCAATACACCAATGAAATCCGGATAAAAGATCGGGTTTTTTTCACTCGCAAAAAGCTGCGACCACTTGTGATTTTTCACTCGCTATGTCAATTTTTCACTCGCATTTAGCGAGTATTTCCCCTTAATTTCGTTGCCTGTGGGGGGTATCCATTTTGGTAATCAGAAAAAAATAGGTAAATTGTGTTTATAAGAAAAAGAAGTGTGCTTATTATATCTGACACTACTTCTATAAATCGAACAGTGCATTTAATGTGAACTGAGATATTGCTCAAAGTTTAAAACTAGGTTCAACAAGTCGCGTATGACAGTAGTTGACACAACTGATCCGGAATTGGACAAACAGATGGTGTCTCTTTGGTAAGGCATCTCAACTACAATAATGCATTCACTGAAGAAATATTTATTGATGCATTTGCTGAAAGATATATCAATTAAATGCATTTATTTTTTTGTGCAGAAAACCTAGTTATTTTTTAGCTACAGACAATTTTTCCCTCCAGCACGATTTTTTCCCAAGCGTGTAAGTGACCAAGATGTCGAAATCCTAATGTATTAAAGAAGTGTGACAAGTAATAAACCTAGCTGGGTTGGATAAAATTACAATAGTTTTGTATCCCTCAGTAATCATTTTCAACGTGATTTACCTTTCTATGTAAAAATCATTTCATTAATTATTTTTTAATGATAATTACAAAGTGATTCGGGAACTGGCAATGATCCAGAACTGGGCAAAAGACTATACTTTTCAAGTATGGAAGTCTGCTTTGAACAGGTTGGGAACATTTCCCCTATAGCGAAATATTCTCGCTAAAACTCGATTATCCCTCTTTAGCGAGAGAGTAAACATTACCATAAACAGGTGTTTTGGCGTATTGACCCGTGCTACGCTGAATAAATGCGACACACACTCAACATCTATGAAAATGACAACATAGTCAAGAAATTGCATATCAAAGTTCCTGCGTAAGAGGGAAGCAGTCTGTAATTCAATACACATCATGAGTGTTTTTGTTTTGATTAATATAGTTGAAGAGGTATCGGGACAGTATAGCTGTTTTTCTTTTTTTCACGTGAAACACTAAGAGATGTACTCCAGGGAGGTTTTCTTGGTTGTACGGGATATATTTAATCTCGCTAGAGAGGGATAATCGCGTTTTAGCGAGAATATCTCACTATAGGGGAATTGTTCCAACCTGTTGAATTATCTAGATGCATTTTATCATTTTCTGGCATGAAATTCATTCAGTATTGTATTTTATTCCCCCTAAATATACAATGGGTAGTAACATATAAATGTTTGGTAAAACCCAGGTATATTTGAGGGGCCATCATGTTTAGTTCTGAATATAACAGCTGTAAAACTCTTACACCAGTATTTTTTCTACCCATGCTTTTGTTCTTGGGTATGAAAGGGGTTCACATAACAAAATTAGACCTTCACCTATCTATAACACTGGGGACTGTGGCCATGCTGCATCAAATTTACTTACAATCTAATTATTAAATAAACACCCCATGACAAACATAGAAACATCCTTAACACCATTATTATAAGACACTTGTATTCATATTCAATCATTTTCAAACTTTCAAATTTGGTATGATCTAAGCATGTATGGGACAAGGGGGACATAAATTTGAAGATTCCTGGGGCCTTGGGGGCGGGGCAAAAACTTCCAAAAATTGACCATTTTAAAAAAAAAATTCTTCTCTACAACCGCACATGTGCAAGAAAAACTAAACGCCTAGTGATGTAGAGCAGGAAAGCCTCCACCAAAATTGTAAATTGATCGAGGCCAAACTTAATATACAGTGTTTATGTGTAAAATTCTTAAATAACATCTTCTTTAGTGTTATTGAAACGAAATGGATATTTAGAAAGAATATGCAGGTAGTCCTTTACCAAATATTTTAAATTTCATGATACCTGGGATGGCGGTTCTGACCCCAGGGTGGGGCCAAACTTACTATATAGTGTTTATGTGTAAAACGCTTAAATAACATCTTCTTTAGCGCTATTGTTACTAAATTGAAAGTAAATGGATATTACGAATAGTGATGTACTGATTGTCGCCGACTTTCGATTGTCGGTCGCTATAACTGAAACAATGTGAATCATCGATTGTCATTTCGAAAATCGCTGACATCGGTATTTTTTTAATAATACGAATATTCCTGCCTCGACTTATCTAAAATCAAAAATGGCTGGCGAAACTGAATCATCCGATAAGATTGAATGATTGAATATTGTTTAACGTTTCTCTTGAGAATCTTTCACACACATGGAGACGTCACCATTGCTGGTAAAGGCCTGCAAAATTTAGGCCTAATGATCGGCGCTTACAGTCTTTGAACAGGAAGGGATCTTTATCGTGCCACACCTGTTGTGATACGGGGCCTCGGATTTTGCCTCTTACAACAAGCAAGGGGTAGTGATTTTGGACGTCTCCATATGAGTGAGAAATTCTCGAGAGAGAGAGATGTTAGAGGGACTGGTTCACGTTTTTCGAAAGAAATGTTTTTCATTTTTAATGTTAGAAATTAAAAATATAGCTCATTTAATGTTGGCAACCAAAATTTGAACCGTCTGAATAGAAGGATAAGACCAATATTTTAGCTTCGATTCTGTGTTATGTAAACAAAGACTCGAGTCTTTTTATGTAAACAAACAAACCAGTGAAACGTTAATTTTGTAATTTAAAGCATCTTTATTTTGTACAATCACAAATTTTAATTTTTAAATGACACATTTTACCTGAAGTATACTTGGGATGTGATATATAGAATAAACTTGGATCAATATCCATTTATTTTGAAAACCCGTAAACAATAACACACCTCAATCTTTATTTTCAAAACAAATAATAAACTCTCTAAAATGGGCTTCTGTCACGATGAATAACCATGATTTTTTTTGTGAAACCTTCTAAACATATTAGACTGTAGATTTTGATCATTTAAAGTGAAAAATAAAATTTGGAGGAAAATTGTGAATCAGTCCCTTTAAACAAGATACAATCAATCTAATGATTTTATTCTAAATAACTTAATATCTAGGGTAAAACATAGTAATTTTAATATATTTATGCCTTAAATTTGAAATCTTTAAAATTTGATAATTTTTCGATTAATCAATCGAAAAGGTACATCCAATTAATCCGATCATCGATTAATTTTTTTTCCTCAATTGCCCATCACTAATTAAGAAAGATGAGGTAGTCCTTTACCAAAATTGTAAATTTGATGATCCCCGGGGTAGGGGTTCAGACCCCAGTGTGGAGCCAAACTTGGTGTACAGTATTTATCTGTAAGTTTGCTGATACTGTATAAAATCTAAATGCATACATAGGAATAGCAGAAAAGGATGTACAGAAATGGTAATTGTTGAACATAAGAATTTAGCTTAGATATTGAGAGCAGTAAAATAAATTTCTAGATTTCATAGCCCTTTGGAGTAGTGATACTTTTTCACTAGTACTCAAGTGACCGATAAGGCCTGTGGGCCTCTTTGTTTTTTTTTTAAATCCATAAACCAATAAATTTAAAAAAACTGGCCTTATTATACATGTAGTGTCAAATGATCCTTAAGGTATGTGGCTGATTTGGGCCATATATTTTCTTGATATGAAAAATTCATTTTAATTTTCTTATTGAAAATATTGCAATATATAAATATCTCAATACAGTTTAAAATATTGCAATACGAAATTTCTAGACAATAGCCCCATATATGTATATATGGGAATATACAGAAAATCAAAACAAGATTAACAGGACCACACTAAATCATTTCAAAATGCATATGTTCCAAAGTTCTGTTGAATCAAATTTTCTATGCCCCCATGACTGGGTGCATGTTAGTGATAGGGCTCTAATTTCTTAATTTTATATTTGGTATGTACATGTATAAACCTTTCTTTTAGTATCAAAGTTCTTGCTTAACCTTGTGACCTTCACCTTTTAGTTTGACCTACTTTTAAGAAAACTTAACCTGAACTATTTAAGGTAGGGCTTTCATATTTAATGTACATGTAGGATTCTAAAGTGTGATGGTGTGAGACAAATGCACCAAAATGAGATGGACACGCTGGAGTCTGTTGGTTTGCGAAACTGAATGGACAGTGTTTTGGTACAGATTATACAAACCCTGTGTAATGTTTCGTCAAAATATCGGTGCAATATCCATGACAAAAAATAATGGTCAAAACTTATTTCATTACCATTTAGTTGACGTGTTATTAAACTGAAAATTTATCGACCGCTAAAACATATTGTATTATGGCATGCCCCCTCCCCCCAAGGAATTTATTATGTGTACATCACAAGTAATAAATGATCTTGAATTGAAGAACCTTTGTTTGGGTGAACTTACATTGCATTTCTATTTGATTTTGAAAGATGTTACAAATGACGTCATAATAACGTGATGTTACTATACCCCACACCATCACACTTTGGCGTGTCAGACCATCGCACTTTGACATGTCTGACAATCGCACTTTAGCTTGGTGCGCCTACAAATGACAGGCCATCACACTTTGCCATACCAGACAATCGCACTTTCGCATTCTGGACCATCACACTTTGGCGTGTATAATGTCAACAAACCATCGCAGTTTTGTGCACGCTATCACACTTTGGTGCTACTATTGTACATTAAGAGTCTTCCATATAGATTCCTTATGGGAAGAAATTTCATTTGATGCTATGACCTTTAAAGATACACAAAACCCTTAATTCTAACTTATTCTCTGTTGTGAGATACTCCATTGACTATCAAGGTCTTAGAGTCTTGTTTTGTAAGAGTAAATGACTCAGGTTAACGATGTGGTTTATTTACCTTTTTGTATTACAGATGATGACAAGTATGGCAGCTGCTGTGAAATCGGGTGAATTTAGAGCAAAATACTTGAATACTATGAGAACAATGCTTGGTTGGAATCTCATGCAGAAAGTTTTAGAAAACAAAAACCGTTCAGGGAGACAGAAAATTTTGTCTGAATCCTTTCACCAAAAAGAATTGGAGACTGGTGTAGAGGAAGCATGCAAATTGGGAATGATGGAAGCTGTGAAGTTTCTTATAGAAAAATGTGATGTCAATGTAGAAAAGGTCAAACATCTGTGTGTATGGTCTGCAGCAAGTAAACAAAATTCTAATATTGTGAAATATTTCTTTGAGAACTATTCCATTGATGTTAACATGGAAAATGATAAAGGAATGAGAGTCATACACTTTGCCTGTCTTGCTGGTGATGTAAGTTTAGCAGAATATCTCGTTAACAAAGGAGCTGACATGACCGCTGTAGATAGCAATAATGTGAATTCTCTTATGGCAGGGGCTTGGGCAGGTTCTTTGAAAATATGTCAAATGGCTGTTAGAGCAGGAGTGGATGTAAATGCAAAGAGCAGCTCTGGTGAACATATTCTACATGGGGCTATCAGACAAAGCAACAATTTAAAGCAATGTCGATTAGATGTTATACACTATCTTGTGAAGGCAGGAGCAAACGTGAACAGCGTCAATGGATCCAACATTTCTGTGGTCATGTATGCAGCTATAGCATTAAATGGAAGCACTAAAACTCTCGGTTATTTCCTTAAGCATCCACAAGTGGATGTTCGTGAAAAAATTGATGCAATTAAATTAGGAGGGGCATTCTTGATTACCAAAGGAAATGAGAGAAGAGGATTCAAGTTTTGGACAAGAGCTATTGAATTTCAAGAAAAATTGAATATTAGACCGGAAATTCAAAACAGCAATTCTGATTCGTGTGCTGGTTATTTCTCTTGCTATGAGCCAGTATCTGTTGCAGATATCCAAAGACTGAAAAGAATCCCAGTGTTTCCAATCAAGTTTATGGTTGCACTGATGACAAAACTTCATGTAAAGTATGGTCATGATTGTATCCAGCAGTTGGAAAGTTTGATGGATGTGATTGTTTCACTGGGATATTATGACTTCTACCTAGAAGTTTTTGTGTACGTATTTCTCCACATTTTTCCAGACAATGGAAATGTGAATTATTTGCAAGACTTTCGGATTGCTTTTCGGATTATCTGTGCAATCGTAGCTTGGAAAACCAGGGAGGGAGATGAAATATTTCCAAAAGTATTGGATTTTTTTGAGAAAATGACAAATGGTTTTGAAAATCAACAATTCTGTTGCAGAAGGAGACTTATTAGGTCTGTGAGAGATCTTTCACAGTCACAGAGAGAACTGAGGAGTATGATAATGAATGTACTTGATTTTTTCAGTCCCAGTGATGCAGAAGATGACAATGATTCAGATGGGTATTGTGTTAATGATGACTACAAAGATGGAAAACAGAAAAACTTGTACATGAAGCTCATGATCAAACTTGGTGCTCTGATTTTTGAAATATTTCCCACTCACAAAGAGGAATTTATTCCATGTCTTCTGAAACTTCTGAGGACGAACTTCAGAGATGAAAAACAAGCTACTTTCCTTCACATTGCCATAAACTGTATTGATACCAATTTAGTCTATCATGGGAATGAAGATAGCCAAGCAGATCTGGTGAAGATACTTATTGAATATGGAGAGGATGTTAATGCAACTGACAATTACCTCTGTACTCCAGTCCATGATCTTGCCAGAGTTGTCTACAGTGGCAACAGAAACCTGATACAAGAGGTGCTGAACCTCATGATAAAGTATGGTGCTCATTTAGACATCAGAAATAAGACTGGATGGTCTGGATTGGATGAGTTGATAGATTTTGAAGTAACAGTTCATCCCGTGGCAAACCAATCACTTCAGTGCCTTGCAGCGAAAGTTATCATGGAGGAAAAACTAAGTTATCGAAGCTGCGTACCAAAGGCATTGTGGGATTTCATTAAACTGCACGATCCAGAGGAACACATAATGCAAGATGACATTCCATATGCTTATTTTAGTCAAGAGCAATTTTGGTTTAGCCCCGAGGAACATGTGTGTGATACAGACTGAAGTCAGATGGGACTTGTATGTATTTGAACTGAAAATGGACTAGATTTGAATTATTTAAGAATCTCCTCCTGTTGCATGTATTTTTTAAGATATATTTTTAATAATTTTGAAATATTTTTATGGTTGGATAAATTTCCAGCTCTTGCTAAAATAGAATGTTCATTAGGCCAAAATAAGATGTGTATGTTTCCTATTTCACTCCCCCAAAAATTAGGTAGGGTAGGTAGACAAAACACTTTTAAATTTTATTTAAACAGTTTTTGATTCATTACAAATACTTTTCAAAAATTCTGAACATCAATTGTAGTGAAAATGTTAATCAGAAAAGCTCGAACGTGAAAAGAAAAATCTTCTGGTTTGAAAATTCTGAATTTTTATTTTTAAAATTCCTAAATTTTCGCAAGGAATTTATTATAGCGTAATTTCGCGAGAAACATCACTCCCGAAAAAATATTTCTCGCTTTTAGTTTTATATTGCTAAAGTACATGCAGAAACACTATAATCAACAGAGCACTCGCTAATTTATTTTCTCGCAATTTGACATCCATGAGTCATATAGTGATAATAAGTACTCGCGTAAAATAAGGAATCTACAGTATATCGGCAAAATATTTAGAATTGGCAGCAAATTCGTAGTTAGGGTCAGGAAACTGGAAACGCGCTTATATTTTGGCCTTGCTACTAATGCATGTATTTTGAATACTGCTCCTGGTTATATTTACAATGTATGTTTCCTCGCCCAAAATCAGTTTTTAAACGGAAGTTTCATTGGAGATTCAGGATATAGTTTGTGGTCCATCCATCTGTCTTTAGAAATCTTAGCCTTAACTTTTGAAAGGATGGCTATAGGGCTTTCATATTTCACATGTATTCCTTGTGACAAGACCTTTCATTAGATTCCATAATTACTTTGCTGCGTGGGCAAAGATGTTTCACAAGCACATCTTGTTACTCCTATTTTTTTCTCTATGTAATTGCACATTTAATTTCACAGATTTATCATGGAGTGAAAGTAGCTATGATGAAACGAAATATAAGGCTTTGTACAGTACAACATGGATTCCATGATTACACAATGTTGGAGGGACAACATCAAAGCCATTTTTTTATTGTTAATTCTTTGATTTATACTAAATATAATGGGCAGGCTTATTTTACAGAGTAAGTGTTGCACTCTTTTTTTTAAAATTCCATGTAACTGTCTGTGGCCATATGACTTGTAATTTATATTATCATGAAATCAGTATCAAGACCAAACAATTTTATTCTTTATCTGTATATTGAAAGGTATCAAGATTTTTAGATTATTGAACCAAGAGGGATAACCAGTATGCAACACAAAACTGAAACATTTGATGGTGTTATCCAAATTAACTGAATTGCTTGTGAGGACAGGAAGTTGTTGGCATGAACATATATCCATCAATCTGATGATTAATTTTTTTCTGTGAATTATTTTATTCACTCGAGGCATTTGCAGTTGTAGTTTTTATATTTACTGATTGTGAGGATATTTGGTGTAAATGCAGTGAATGATTTGTAATATTGGATACAACCTTAATACCATTCACATGGACGTGAATTGGTTCAAAATCCTGCTGGACATTATCAGTACAAATTTAGATTGCGTTATTATTATTATTTTTTTTTTTATTTAATTGGTACATCTATTATTGAGCTTCAAGTTTCAGATAAAGTCCCTTGGTACAGACCTTGGTTCATATTATATTTCAAGGCTATACACATGAAAGATCACTGGAAGGTTTGTGTATAAACTTTTAAGCTACATTTGTATAAATATTTTAGTTTCAATTGGTTTTTAACTGGTGTGCAATGTCAAGTTATCTGGAAAGGAAATTTTGAAATGCCTTTGTGCAAGAGTTCTTGTACATACTGCACCTTTGTGGAAGTATTTTGGTTTCTTCAGCACACATATACTTCTGCGTAGTGTATATGGCATTCAGTTTTAAAGATGGTCTTTGCTGACAAATTATTCTTGGATACAGTTCACGGTTCCTGCTGGCCATTGTGAAAAAAAATTATGTGCACGTGATTATTACTAGAGAGTCGACACTAAGATTTTCATGTGGTACAGGATTTTGAATGTATTTGGTATACAATATATTTAACACTAGCAAGAATATTATCTTGCACAGATGCCTGGATTATTGAGTCGAAACAATTTTTGAGAACCCGATTTTGAAGAATGCAATATTACAAGGAAACGCCACACATTGTAGAACCGGAGCTTTTACTTTATACCTACTTGTTGATACATGTATTCGTTTTCATTTTGTTTACAAAATTGTTCTTGCCATAATGAAAATTATTATATTTTTTAGAAATTGAAGGGTGTCGAAAGACTTATTTGTGATAGAATTCTGATAGCGAGTTGTATGCTAATCTTTTCTCTTCACACAATGTTTTCTTTTTTAAATATGTTTATATGTATTTTCTACTCGTTTGTTTTAAAATGTCAAAAGATACTGATAATAAAAGCATTTGAACATACTCGTGTTTTTTGCGAGATTGAACAAAGGAATGCACAATTCAATGAGTGCATGTATCCATTCAAATGTTTGAAATGGCAAAATGAAGTGTGTTGATACACTCTTGCTGTGCACGGGCAAGGTTTACATTTAGTATTCATAGAAAGCAGGATGTATAAGCGCTGACAAAGTGATGTCGTTCCCCCTACAAACGGAAGGGGGGGGGGGGGGTACTTGAATCTGTAGACAGAATTTTTGTAGAGTATCTTGCACTGATGAACCGATTTTATTAAAACTAGGCATATCTTGTGATGTGGCAATTGGTCTCTGGAGCTATTTATAGTTAGTACACTTGGAACCGATGGAATACTACTTGCAGGGTATACAAAAAATGTACCTGATCAGTACTGTCTATGGACACCGGCGTGTTCCTTTAAACGCGCTGTTGCACAACTCACCGTCGCGCTGTTGTGTGTTTCCATCATGCTGATGCACTGTCACGCTAATGCACAACACGGTAGCGCACAACGCCCTTGCGCTGTCATGCTTACAACACGCCCTTGCGCTGTCGTGCTTACAACATGCCCTTGCGCTGTCATGCTTGCAACACACCCTTGCGCTGTCATGCTTACAACACGCCCTTGCGCTGTCATGCTTGCAACACGCCCTTGCGCTGTCATGCTTACAACACGCCGTTGCGCTGTCATGCTTACAACACGCCCTTGCGCTGTCATGCTTACAACACGCCGTTGCGCTGTCATGCTTACAACACGCCCTTGCGCTGTCATGCTTACAACACGCCCTTGCTCTGTCATGCTTACAACACGCCGTTGCGCTAACGCAGCATGCCGTCGTGCTATCATTCTTGCACACAACACGCTGTCGCGCTATCACGCTTACTATAACGCGCTAAGACAACACCCCGTCATGCCATCACGCCAGTCTAATTAATAATGTGTCTTTCGGCGTGACTGTGTTTGAGGGCGAAGCAAAAATATTGACATTATTATTTAGAACCATAACAGGACAAAAACAAGATGTGTTTGTGAAACACAAATGCCCCCGATGATGGCCAAGGTCACAAGGACAAATACCTTAGAACCAGTAGAAAGATATTGTCACAAGAAATGTCCATGTGCAATATGGAAGCTCTAATATTTACCATTAAGAAGTTATGACCAATATCAATTTTTTTAAAAGTAGGTCAAAATGTTTAGTAGCAACGGAAAGGTTATGTCAAAAGGAATACACATGTGAAATATCAAAGTTTTATCACTTATTGTTCAAAAGTTATTAGCAAGGTCAAAATTTTCAAAAAGTAGGTCAAATTCCGAGGTCAAGGTCACAGGGTAAAAAAATATTGGTACCCACGGAAAGTTCTTGTCACAAGGAATACTCGTGTGAAGTATCAAAGCTCTAGCACTTAACGTTCAAAAGTTATTAGCAAGGTTAAAGTTTCAGACAGAAGGCAGACAGGACGAAAACAATATGCCCTTCGATCTCTGGGGCATAATTACCCCGAAATATTAGCACCTAACGTGTGAGGATAGCTCAATCAAAGTATTCTAACTTTAGACATTTTTGATCCGCCAATTCATCGAACGCGAGAAACTATGCAACTGATGTAAACAGTGCATTGTGACGTCATATTCAGCATCGGTAGTTAGCAAATACACAAACATAGGAGACATGACCTACAATAGCGTTAATCGATGAGTGACTATATATACGATTAAGAATTTAAGATTTACATGCTTTTACGGATTTTATATAACATCTCAGAACGACGTGAACTAGGGTAGACGAGATTCAAAATGGAGAATTACATGTCCACGCGCTAATATTCGAATCGACGCCATTTTCAAGTTCCATAGGTATGGTTTAATTTTTCATTATTTTCCTATATTTTCCTTTTAAACATGTATATACGTGTTACCTATAGGATGAGCTCCGCTCTCACGGCCCTTCTTACGCAGATCCACGTCCTAGCCCCGCCGTCATAAAACATACTTAAGTCTGAGAATATTCTCAAGTCTGAGAATGTTCTCAACTTCCCCATTCTCAGACTCAGCGGCCGTCATAAAAAAGTTGAGCACAAAAAAATTTCTCAAAATCAGTTTTATTCTCAAATATTTGAGTCTACAAAAATGCAGACTTAAGAACGTTCTCAAGCATTAAAAATGGCTGCTATGATCAGACGCAGACGTCAGAGGAGACAAAATCGGCGCATTTTAAGACGACCTCGGGTATTTCGGGACCTTAGTAATCCTCTTGAGAGTCTTGATAGGGCCATTAGAAAAAGTGTGACAACGTGTTAGTCACAAAACGCTGGCAAACAATGCGCCATCAAGCTTTTGCAGATGACCCTCTCCTAGTAGGCCCATGTGCAAAAGCATGACATCGCAGTAGTCACAATGCGCCGTTACGGTAACACTTTCCACAACTCGCTTTCGTGCTGCCGAGCAACGCGCCTTCATGTTGTATGATGATGACTATATAAACTCTAGTGTAACGTTTTACCAAAATTTCAATTCAAAGTCCATGCCAAAAAATAATGATCAAAACTTATTCATTACCATTTAGTTGTCATGTTATTAAAAACAAAAATTATCAACCGGAAAATCGTATAGAATGTTTTGCATTATGGCATGCCCCTTCCTCCCAATGAATTTATTTTGTGTACATCACAAGTAATAAATTATCCTGAATTAAAGAACCTTTCTTGGGGCGAACTAACGTTGATCTTGATAGCTGTAACAAATGACGTCATAATAACGTGATGTTACTATACTCCACACCATCACACTTTGGCATGTCAGACCATCGCACTTTATCCTGGTGCACCTACAAATGGCATGTCATCACACGTTGACATATCAGACAATCGCACTTTGGTGTTGGGTACCTATAGGAGAAGGACCATTGTACTTTGGCGTCTATAATGCCAACAAACCATCGCAGTTCGACGCAGGCCATCGCACTTTCGTGTTACCATCTTACTTTAGAGTCTTCCATATAGATTCCTTATGGGAAGAAATTTCATTTGATGCTATGACCTTTAAAGATACACACAACCCTTAATTCTAACTTTATTTATGTTGTGAGATACACCTGTGACTGTTAAGGTCTATGGTCTCTTGATCTGTAAGAGTTAATGATTCAGGTCGATTTACCTTTTTGTATTACAGATGATGACAAGAATAGCAGCCGCTGTGAATTCGGGTGAATTTAAAGCAAAATATTTGAATACTGTGAGAACAATGCTTGGTTGGAATCTCATGCAGAAAGCTTTAAAAAACAAAAACCGTTCAGGGAGACAAAAAAATTTGTCTGAATCTTTTCACCAAAAAGAATTGGAAACTGGTGTAGAGGAAGCATGCAAATTGGGAATGATGGAAGCTGTGAAGTTTCTTATAGAAAAATGTGATATCAATGTAGAAAAGGTCAAACATCTGTGTGTATGGTCTGCAGCAAGTAAACGAAATTCTACTATTGTGAAATATTTCTTTGAGAACTATTCCATTGATGTTAACATGGAAAATGATAAAGGAATGAGAGTCATACACTTTGCCTGTTTTGCTGGTGATGTGAGTTTAGCAGAATATCTCGTTAACAAAGGAGCTGACATGACCGCTGTAGATAGCAATAATGTGAATTCTCTTATGGCAGCGGCTTGGGCAGGTTCTTTGAAAATATGTCAAATGGCTGTTAGAGCAGGAGTGGATGTAAATGCAAAGAGCAGCTCTGGTGAACATATTCTACATGGGGCTATCAGACAAAGCAACAATTTAAAGCAATGTCGATTAGATGTTACACACTATCTTGTGAAGGCAGTATCAGACGTAAACAGCGTCAATGGATCCAACATTTCTGTGGTCATGTATGCAGCTATAGCACTAAATCGATGCACAACAACTCTCTCAATCTAATTAAAATTAGATCCTATGATCCGCTCATCTACTATCGCTACACATAGCGATAGTAGATGAGCGGATTATAAGATCTAATTTTAATTAGATTGAAAAACTCTCGGTTATATCCTTAATGAGAATAGATGATTCAAGTTTTGGAAAAGAGCTTTTGAATTTGAAGAAAAGCTGAAAATTGAACCGGAAATTTAAAACAGTAATTCTAATTCGTGTGCTGGTTATTTCTCTTCCTATGAGCCAGTATCTGTTGCAGATATCCAAAGACTGAAAAGAATCCCAGTGTTTCCAATCAAGTTTATGGTTGCACTGATGACAAAACTTCATGTTAACTATGGTCATGATTGTATCCAGCAGTTGGAAAGTTTGATGGATGTGATTGTTTCACTGGGATATTATGACTTGTACCTAGAAGTTTTTGTGTACGTATTTCTCCACATTTTTCCAGACAATGGAAATGTGAATTATTTGCAAGACTTTAAGAGTGCTTTTAGGATTATCTGTGCAATCATAGCTTGGAAAAACAAGAAGGAAGTATTGGATATTTTTTGAGAAAATGGCAATTGGTTTTGAAAATCAACAATTCTGTTGTAGGAAGAGAATTGCATAGGTCTGTGAGAGATCTTTGACAGTTACAGAGAGAACTGAGGATTATGATAATGAATGTACTTGATTTTTTCAGTCCCAGTGATGCAGAAGATGACAATGATTCAGATGGGTATTGTGTTAATGATGACTACAAAGATGGAAAACGGAAATACTTGGACATGAAGCTCATGATCAAACTTGGTGCTCTGATTATTATTGAAAATTTTCCCATTCATAAAGAGGAATTTATTCCATGTCTTCTGAAACTTCTGAAGACGAACTTTAGAGATGAAAAACAAGCTACTTTCCTTCACATTGCCATAAACTGTATTGATACTAATTTAGTCTACCATGGGAATGAAGATAGCCAAGCAGATCTGGTGAAGATACTTATTGAATATGGAGAGGATGTTAATGCAACTGACAATTACCTCTGTACTCCAATCCATGATCTTGCCAGAGTTGTCTACAGTGGCAACAGAAACCTGATACAAGAGGTGCTGAACCTCATGGTAAAGTATGGTGCTCATTTAGACATCAGAAATAAGACTGGATGGTCTGGATTAGATGAGTTGATAGATTCTGAAGTAACAGTTCATCCAGTGTCTAACCAATCACTTCAGTGCCTTGCAGCGAAAGTTATCAAGGAGGAAAAACTAAGTCATTGAAGCAGCGTACCAAAGACATTCAAAGATTTTGAAGTAAAAGTTCATCCAGTATTTCAAAGTCATGGCGTACCCTCTACAAAAGAAAGGGGTGTGTGGGTACTTGAATCACCCCGTCCGTAGACATATATTTTAACACTGATGAACAGATTTGATTAAAATTGTAGGCATATCTTGGGTTGTGGCAAGGGTTTATGTGGAGTTATTTAATTAGTACACTTACAACCGACGGAACACTAGCTAGAGGGTCTACCTAATCAACACTGTCCAAATGTGTCTGAAATTTAGAAAGAAAACATTGGGGTAGTGTCCCCATAAAGCCATGTGCAACAGCGCGTTTCTTTAAATGTACTCTTGCACTACACGCCGCTACACTGTTGTGTGTTACCATCATGCTAATGCACCACACGCAGTCGCGCTATCACGCTAACACAACACGCCGTCGCGATTACGCTTTCACATGACACGCTGTCGCGCTATCACATAACACGCTCTCGCCCTATCATGCTTACAACACTCACGCTAAGACACATCATGCCATCATGCTAACACACACAACACACAGTCGCGCTAACACACCGTCGCGCTATCACAACACCCCGTGACGCAGTCACGCCATCATGCTAATGCACTAACACACAACCAAACTCTGGTCAGCTCAGTACATTCCGTTACGCTTTTGCGAATGGCCCTATCCTGACACCAGGTGCCCTGATAGGGCCATTTGCAAAAGCATGACAGCGCGTTAGTCACAACAAGCAACACGCCATTACACTAACACAACTTTACACAATTCGCCTTCGCACCGACAAGAAACGCGCTGTCACACTTTTGTAAATGTCACAATAGTTCTTTTTTTTTCCCCAAAAAAATATAAAGGCACCACTGACCAGACCATTTAAATCTGTAAACTGGATTTACAGCGCAACATGTTGTGTGATAGCGCGACGGCGTGTAATGTGTTAACGTAATAGCGCGACGGCGTGTTATGTGTTAACGTGACAGCACGACGGCGTGTTATGTGTTAACGTGACAGCGCGACGGCGTGTTGTTTGTTAACGTGACAGGGCACCGGTGTGTTATATGATAGCACAACGGTGCGTTGTGTGTTAGCGTGACAGTTCGCTGGTGTATTGTTTGTTTTCGTGACAGGGCGATGGCGTGTTATGCGTTACCATGATAGCGTGACGGTGTGTTAGCACTACGGCGTGTTGTATTTTAGCGCGAGGGTGTGTTGCGTTAGTGCAATAGCTTGTTGTGTAATAGTGTGAAGGCGTGTTAGCGTGACAGCGCGACGGTTTGTTGTGTGTTAGCGTGACGGTGTTTGGTGTTAGCGTGATAGAGCGACGGCGTGTTGTATATTTGCATGATGGCGGGACGGTGTGTTGTGTGATAACGCGTTTTAAGAAACTCACTGATGTGCTTTTGCACATGGCCCTATTGAGACACCATAGTAATCAGATCACTGTTTCTTTGCTTTTTTTACCCTCGATGTATACATATACAACCATACGGAACATTTGTCGATGGAACACGCGTTACTGAGTATAAAAAGTGGGGAATAGTTGTCTTTTTTAATTCTAAGTCCAGTGGTCGAGTGCTTGAATATAGTTTGTTTATATAACTGGGACGGTTAGGTCCCCAGACGTTTCACAACTTAGATTGAATAGATATCGCATCTCGTATTTTAAAGACCTCACAACATGATTATTGTCTTTCATAGATGGATAGACCATGGAAGAACATCCATAGAGCACAAAAATGAGTATCGAACACATTATGCATATGTTCCTAAAATAAACCTGTTACATCGATTTAAGGATCGTTCAAAATGGCTTTTGATTTTCTTTTCATTTCTGTTACTCTACAGTACATGTACCTAATTTCCATTTTTTTTTATTTAATACGTTGTGCATTTGAACGTTTATTGCTAGAAAATGTGATAAAATGCCATCTGTGATAAGAATTTCAGTAAATTCAGTACGAAACCATCTGTGATATGAATTATTGTGACAAAGATGTTATGGTGTCATTTTATATGTTACTTGGACGAGCGAAATTTAATTTTTAGTTTTACGGATCCCCCCACCCCCCACCCCAGAAAATTTGGGTAAGAGGAGGTAAAAAAAAAAAAAAAAAAAAAGACGAAGAAGAGACAGATAATTTTTATTATTCAGTTAAAATTTGATCATTTATGTCTTGCTCTTTATTGCAGTCCATGATGCTGGTTGACACAGGAAACTCATCACAAACATTTGAGATTGACTTACGAAATATCACATACCAGTGTCAATTTCTTGGACATGCCAATAAGCAAAAGGATAAGGTTTTTAGATACTCAAGGATTACTGGTCACATAATGAAACCTTTACTACATGTAACACTTTCCAGCACCTGCACAGGTACATTCTTTATAGCGCATTAGTTTTAAGTGCCCTACCATCATCTACGTAATGCTAGCTATCAAGCTGTACCACAAATTACCCCAGTATTATTATAAAGATAAAAAAAAAAGGATATGAACAGTTTTCAAAAAAAAAGTAGTACCCATCTTATGATCACAAAATTTCATTCATGCATGAAGGAGTAGAATAAACAATTTGTATCACTTTAACCAAATACAGCAGGATGAATCATGTAATTCACATGTCCAACGTTGCATATGCAGTTAACATAAAAACTTAGGTTATCTGATCTTAACATAAATATATATATATATATATATATATATATATATATATATATATATATATATATATATATAATGCATAGAGATTGATATGTGCATAATATGGATCCCTTGTGAGAGATGCCTGACTACATACAATGTACCTTACTAAAATTTTCTTGAATGAGGCCTAGTTGAAATACAATACAAGTAACTGACAAAAGGCTATACTGAAAGTGTAGGCCTTCAATAGATTAGGATATTTCTGAGTGCTAGGATGCTGTTGGTTTACAAATATCTTCAGAATAATCTTGACAACCAAACCAAGCAAGACTTGTGTCTCCATTTTGGTTTATTTTCTGTGTGAAAATAGACGCTTATAATTCAATGAGAAGGGCTAAGCAATGTCAAACGTTCTGCTGATTCTAATTTGATAAAGATAATAATTTTAAAACCACACATGGGTGGATATATAAATTCCGAATTTTTCTGACTTTTTTTTCAAAATCGGAAAAAAATGTGTCGACGGATCCGTAAAACGAAAAATAGAATTTCTCTCGCCTTATATGTTGTTATTGTCTGAATAAAGAATTTAAGAAATCGTCTATATGCTGATTATCTATAATTTCAATGTTAGGTATGCTTCTATTAATTCAAAAATGAATATCAGGTGATGACATATATACATGTGAACTTCCCTTGCATTACACAAGGAACTATATCTGTACCTATAGACGTGTGAAAATGAAATCAATTTAAATAATACTGTCAGCTTGCCAGAAGGTTCTATCTTCTGTTTTAAAAAACCAAAATTTGAATATGTGACATTTTTATTCAAGTTACATCAGAAAGATTCTGAAATATTGACGATTTTGTAATCTATGTTCATTGTCATAAAACCGCCATCAATTTTAATGTGCTGTATTTTGTTTATTTTATAAATATACAAGTCCATCTGTCATATAAATGTAACGGTTCAGAGAATTGTCTCTTTTTGTTTACATTGAAACAATTAAAATGCTTTGATCTGAAATAATTATTCGATAGAATAAGAAATTACGGGATAATTCTAGAGATGATATAGAATTTTTTGTTACAAGTTGAACAATTCATTAATCAAAGATTTCGTTTACGTAAATTCTTAAAAACCCAGTAATTTTCTTACTGTAAAAATACAATACATTGTGTAGGTAACGTAGATTACAACTTGAACTAAAAATTGACATTGAGCAATTTTTTTATCGTATGTAGTTGAGTGCTAATATATTGAAATCTGATGATACGAATGTTCTTCTCTTACAAGCTTTTGTTTTATAAAGTATTCTGAAAAAGTGTCACATTACATGAGAAGAGGTGTTAATGAAGTTAAATTTCGTAGAATAATGTGAATTCAACTTACCAGACATCTTGAATCGTCCAACGTTTTGGTTTGGGTGTAACGAATGTAGTTTGGGGTGACTTTTCTATGTATTTCGATGTGTATTCATTGATCTCATCATTATCGTCTCCATGCGAAACACTGCCTCTTAATTATTTTTTAAAGGCTTCGCTTTCGGGTTCACCAATTAGCGCCTATTTTGTCACGTTTGCACGCTTCTCTTTGTAGTTTCAGCAACGATTAATTAATATAATAATGAATTCCATTGAAGAAATAAGGATGAAATTGCATTTGTTTTCAAACTTTACAAAAATGATTATGTAAATCAAAATCTCCATAACTAACAAAGTAAGTGGCAAACATATTTATTAACATCATAAATACATAACACTGGCATTCCAAAATCAATTCATAAATACACATAAAACAAAATAAATTATATAAACATATACACATGTATGTATTGAGAGAGAGAGAGAGAGAGAGAGAGAGAGAGAGAGAGAGAGAGAGAGAGAGAGAGAGAGATTAAACTTTGGGTAGAAACGCCTTTAGGGTCGAGTTATTACAATGTACATGTACATTGGAATAAAAAAAAATTAGATGGGACGTTTCAACCTGATATATCAAACGAACAACTTTGTTTACAAAATTCTTGTGAACACATAAACAAAATAATCATGAAGAAAATAGTTATTCACATTTGCACAAATTGCATATAGGAGTTGAAATAATTAAAGTATATGTAACCCAATCAAATGTTTGTCGTTTTATCTAGCACGGGATAAATACAACGTAACAAGGAAACCGATAAAAATGGCATTATAGCTATATTACCCAGAAATTGTACTTCGACATTTGACAAGGAAAACTTAACATACACAATTTTGTATTAAACAAGGAAAATTAAATTGAAACATTTTCTGACCATCAATGAACATGAATTAAAATTATTTTGTAAGACAATTTAAAATTCACAAGTTTTGGAATAAAACGTTCCTGTGAAATAATTCACAAAACAGATCAACATGAATATATAGAGTATTGGAAAATTGATACTAAAAAGGTAAATAAGTAAAAGTTTCTTTACCTGGAAAGAGGACAGGAGACAGATATTGCAATATTTCACGACCTTATTATCTGACGTTTAGGAGGAAAAGTGACCGAACGATCTAAGATAGCGCCCTTTGTCCAGGTATTGGAGTTAATGTTGTCGATAAAGGGTGCGAAAAAGTTTACTTATCAAATTGCTCTACAGATTTCGGCTTCTCGTTGATTAGCGTGGCACTAATTGATTTTCTCAGGTCTCCAAGCAAAAATGTCAAAAAAGGAGAACAGACTACTCGACAAAGTAAATCAACAAGCATGTCCATGACAACGAAATAAATCATGTACAAAAAAATGTGGCATATATTTTTGAGTATACATGTACTTGTTTTCAATAATTCGGATAATTGTTGTTGTTGGGTTTGAGGGCGTTTTCCCCTTTATTAAAAAACTTATTATGCATGAACGTGAACAAAACATAAAAGTGTTAAAATTTCTAAAATCATAAAATTGTTTGGAAGGTGAATGTGCCTATATGATGCTATTACCAGAATACCAAGAAGAACGGGCATAACTGAAATAGCATTGTTTCAAAGCAAAACATAAGGTCTTTCTTGGCTGCACATTAAGACAAGATGCATTTCTAGTTAAGAATGGAGTCTGTTGTTTATGGTGTCCGGATAGGGCCATTTGCACAAGTGTGACTGCGCGTTAGTCACAACACGCCGTCACGCCAACAAGCAACGCGCCTTCGCGTTCTCACGCCAACAAGCATTACGCCTTCGCGCAGCGTTGCTGGTCTGCGCGAAGGCGCGTTGCTTGTTGTCGTGAGAGTGTGAAGGCGCGTTGCTTGTCTGCGCGAAGGCGCGTTGCTTGTTAGCGTGAGAGCGCGAAGTCGCGTTGCTTGTTGTCGTGAGAGCGCGAAGGCGCGTTGCTTGTTGGCGTGACGGCGTGTTGTGACTAACGCGCAGTCACGCTTTCGTAAATGGCCCTATCCGGACACCATAGTTGTTAACCTTTTGTATATATATACTTATCAATACAGATGCCTGCATATTTTGAATGACAATTACATAGAAAAAATATTTACATTCACGGAATCTTCTCTTTTTCTTTTGAAACTGGCATTGCTTGAATACACGTTCAGACTAGTCCGATCCGGTTTTTAAAGTAACACCTGCATGCGTAATCATTACCAAAAGTTCTATTGGCTCTTTGGTTTCAAGTAATGAAATGGTCAACGATATATTTTAGTTATAAGATAAGATAAGTTTATTCCAGTTTTGGGCCCAGAGGGCATAACAGCAAGACAGGTTATAAAGAAGGAAATTTCAAAAAAGAAAGTTTACAACATTAACTACAGGTTACATGGACTGCAAACTACATGTGGATGCAGCATGTTGGGGAAACAAGTATATGAATTGCTAATCAGGTGTATACACAAGTAAATGGACAATATCAGTATTATACCAACATATGAATAATAAACTATAATGATTTTTGCAGTTTAAAGCATCACTTCTTTTTCTGAAAGTTTTAAATCATTAAAACATGCTCTCTCTCTCTCTCTCTCTCTCTCTCTCTCTCTCTCTCTCTCTCTCATTGTATAACCCACTTGTAAACGCGGCCTATGAATTCTTTTCTGCGATGTTACATGTAGCTACCTTCATCACCCAATAAAACTTTGTTGTTTAATTAACATGTGTAATACTCTTTTGGTGGTCTAAATAAGATGGATATAGGTGGAGTGACATCCTCTTATCGACCAACCATGAAGAGCATTTTTTAAGAATACAGTCCAGTTTTTGTTCAATGATACAAGGTTGGTAGGTTGTATATAGTTTAACGTCCCGCTCGATAATTTTTCACTGATATGGAGACGTCACCAACGCCGGTAAAGGGCTGTAAAATTTAGGCCTAGGTCACACATTCACGGTTTACCTTGCCGTTTTACGGATTAAATCTTACGGATGACCCCGGAAATGCCGATTTCCGTTGTCCGATACGGACCTGATACGGATAAGAAACGGTCAGACTGCGGTTTGTGACGTATCTACCAAGGAAAAGGTAGGAAGAGGTTCAACTGGCGACATGAGTGATACGGTTTGATACGGAACTCCACGACTTGATACGTAAATAACACGGTTTTATACAGAACGACACACACCTGGGCTGCGTTCAAGATCGTAGCGGCTACATAGGGCTCGGTAGCGCTACGATCTTGAACGATGTGCTAGGCTAGCTCTACGTAGGGATAACAAGCGTTAATTCATACAGTGCGTTCAATAGACCTAGATATTTAGCCTAGCAGCCAGGCTAGCCGCTACGATCTTGAACGCAGCCCAGGGCGTGTACACTACGGTTTATTACGGCATAAGTGAGAGTCAGAACGAATAAGAACGGTCTGATAGGATCATACGGGATAGTACGAATCACTGCGGAGTGCGCACGAGCAGAATCAGGTAACCAATCCGTACACGAATTCGCTCGTGCTCGTTCACATTCAAGATGGCGCCAAAAAGAGAATATGTATTTATCTAGCAACAACAATTCAAAGAATGTGTTTGAAAAGTATTCAAGTTGAACTGTAAACTTGAAGTGAAAATTAACATTATATGTAATATTACTTTTATTCTTCAATTCACTTTTGTCACTTCAATCTCTAGAGTTAAACTTTAATAGAGTTCATCTACCTATATGGCAACTCGACAGGAGCTTCTAGAAACGTAAATGATGTTTTTACCCTCTCAGTGCATATTATCAATACTAATTTTTTGTGGAATCCAGTAACTCGTTTCTTTTTGGTTTGGCTTTTGTTTCTTTCAGTTTATTCATGTTCGTCGTCGTATTTCTGTTTCCATGCTTTGTTCTTGGAATTTCGGATAAAGCTCCAACTGTGGTCATTCTTGGTTTTACTTTTGAATTCAATTTTCATTTTTAAAAACTATATTACCTCGCATATACAAGACACCAATTATCGTGTACATGTTAAGACCTGGTTTGACCAGCTTCTGTACTTTAAAAGATGAAAAATACAAGTGTTTAAAATTCCTCCAATCTAAAATCATTTTTGTTTACTTCAAGCTAGTTATTCTTTGATATTTTCAAACATTTTATTTCAATATTAGATTTGAATTTCGCAGCTTGATCTTGTAATTTGACCATACCAAAGTATGACAAAGGACAGACAGGCACCAATCTGTTCATCTGAATTACTTCTGCATTCCATTATGTAAATAAAGACAAGCAACCAGAAAGTCTTCAGTGTAATATTCAATGAGATACAATAGTTAATATCCAACAAAAGACAATTCTGAAGGACGATCCTGTATACCATTTTATTCTGTCATGACACAGATCCAATAGGAGAATTCACGTAATGTTTTAGATATAATCTCTGTTGTTTTGCGTCGAAAATGTCCATATTACCGCACCTGGGAATCTGCATATCATAATATATCATCCATGTTGACACCATTTCCCCAGGTTCAGGAATAATTTGGTGGTCATCGTGTTCTTGGTCCATTAGAGGGTTCTGATCACCAGGATATCTGACTCTCATGATGTTATGAAGGCAAACATAGGCGAGAACTATGACGTGTATTGTATCTAGCTTTTGGCTCATGATTGACAGCAAACATCTGAGTCTATTTGCAAGAATACCAAAGGCATTCTCGACCACTCTTCTAGTCATAGGCAAGATCCCGTCTGGAGAAAGGCTTCATGGGCCCGGTTTTCATGCCAATTGCGTCGTCTGCGATGATATAATATTCCATTGGTTTGTCATCACCGGGAAGCGGCATGCTGTTGGCATGCCAATTAACCCCCTTTCAATGACCTTTTTCAACCCACTCTGGTTCCAAATCTGAGCATCAGAACATCCACCTTGAGCACCAATATTAACCCATCGGAATTTGTAATCTGCGTCGACAAGGGCCATCAGCACCACTGAGTGATATCCTTTATAGGTGTAGTACAGGGATCTGCCGTTTTTAGGACACCTAATAGTTATATGTTTACCATCTAGAGCACCCAGCGTATGAGGGGATTGTCATTTCGCTGTAAACTGTTCCGCTATAGCCTACCACTGTTCAGGTTCAGTAGAAGTCTGGATAACATCCTCGGCACACGCTGAAACTATGACGTCACATACATCTCGAACAACACCACAGATGGTATTGTGCGCTACCCGGAAACCATACATCAATGTGCGGTAGCTGTCTCCCGTAGCCAAATATCTTAGGGTGATGGCTAGCCTCAATCCAGGATCAATTGGTTGTCTATACCAGGTGGTGTTCTTCGTAATTCTCGAACTACTAACTTGTAGAAGTTCTTGAAACATATGTGGGTTTATTCATATAAAATTCTTAAATGCAGCTGGATTTTCCACACAAAGTTCAGTCATGAGAGCCATAGATGGGCTTTCGAAGAATCCAGTCCCTAGTCCACCATCTCCTCTGCCTCCGATCACCTACAATTCTGTCCTCAACAAGCTCAATCATAGCCCTAATGTTTTGTGCCACATCAATATCCAGTTGTACACCTTTGGCAAGATGCAGACTACGTTTAACCCTCTAAACAGGGAGTATTTATACATAACCCAAGTGTCAATTTGGTTACAGTTCCTGTCAGTTTGGTGCCAATCTTGTGACAATACCTCCTTAACACATATAGTGATATGTCTTCGTAATAAACAATCGTGAGCTGTGCTATTCCGTATTTTGTCGTGACGTTACTTTGTCAACCGTCAAAGACCTCGGGAAACCTTGTTGATCTCTACCTATCCGCAATGCAACATAATGGTATCGTGCCGTTCCGTGACAAATTCGTAACAAACCGCATTGTATACCTAACAAATACGTGGTGTAACCGTACTACAAAATGTAGTACGTAGTACACCGTAACTAACCGTAAGAATCCTTGGCGACACCGGGGCTGCGTTCAAGATCGCAGCGGCTAGTCTAGCTGCTAGGCTAAATATCTGGATATATTGAACGCACTGTGTAAATTAACGCTTGTTATTCCTACGTAGGGCTAGCCTAGCACATCGTTCAAGATCATAGCACTACCGAGCCCTACGTAGCCGCTACGATCTTGAACGCAGCCCAGGTCTACGAATAGATACGGTTTTGATACGGACTAAAACGGATCAATACGGATTAATACGAATGTACTACGGGTGTTTGATCCGTGGTAAAATTTTGAACATGTTCAAAATTTGTCACGGATATACAAGTACTACTACGTATAATACGGTTATAAAACGGAAAGCCGTGGACCAGTAAAGATTGCCACGAATGATCCCGGATCGTATCCGTAGCTAATCCGGCGTCAAATCCGTGAATGTGTTACCGAGGCATTAGGCATCGTGCCACGCTTGCTGTGACACGGATTCTCGGTTTTTGCGGTCTCATCCGAAGGACCGTCCCATTTATTCACCTCTTACGACAAGCAAGGAATACTGAGGACTTATTCTAACCCGGATTCCCACGGGAAAATGATACAAGTATATATCAGCATATAGAGTCAACATACTGTGTTCTTCAACACTAACAGACATCTATCATTTACATATAACAAAAAACAAAAGAGGACCCACCTAAAGCGCTATCTTGTGGAAAACCGTAAATCAAAATCTTATGAAACATTAGTGATGTGGACTTGCTGCTATCTGCATTATAGACAAGACTCAAACCGCCCAGTAGATATGACTTGTAACAGCTATGATATATTACATAATATTTTATGGTCAACGGTGTCTAAAGCTTCAACATTGTCATACCAGTAAAAAGCCTTTTTACAGGTGTTGCTTTTTATAGAATCTAACATATAAATCGAACAAATATCTGTAGAATATTTGTTTCTGATACCTGATTGGTGAAAATACAACAAAATATCATTATTTTGAAAGTCTAAAAGTTGTACCTAAACACATTAAATACGAAGCATTCTAACAGCTAGGCCTATCATTTCCAACGTCATGTGTAACAGCTAGGCCTATCACTTCCAACGTCATGTGTAACAGCTAGGCCTATCATTTCCAACGTCATGTGTAACAGCTAGGCCTATCATTACCAACGTCATGTGTAGTTCCATTTATGAAAAGAGTCGAACTCTTGCTATTTTAAATTCATTGGTACAACATCGTTCACAATGGATTTATTTACTATAGACATTAAGGGTTAGAGAGAGAGAGAGAGAGAGAGAGAGAGAGAGAGAGAGAGAGGCGGACGGACGAACGAACAGACAGATATACCCGTTGTAGTAATGTTATCTAACCCAGTACTTTTGTTAACATTCATATTAAATTCTTGTTTCTTGAATTCTTCAGACAGAGGTAAGTTGAAGTACAAGCTGTTTGTTTTCGGTATTGCTTTCAGCATCAAATTGTTCTAAAGTCATTGAAGTGACATTATACAGTTTTGAAAGGCTAGATAAACTATTTAACTAATTTAGATTTTATAGTGTTAAAAAAAAAGAATGTTAAAATAGGGCCACAGTTTACCGTCAAATTTCAGCACAACGAGCGGAATATAATACTTTTCCGCAAATTTTGAAAAATGTTATTTTTACTTTTCCGCAAATTTTTTTTACGTTTCCGCAAAAATATTGTACCCAAGCATTACGTTTCCGCAATTTACCTGTGATAATAAGTTCAACTCAGGTGACTATAAGATGTAAAACTTATACGGTACCAATTTTGATGCACCAGATGAGCATTTCGACAAATAATGTCTCTTCAGTGATGCTCAACCGAAATGTTTGAAATCCGAAATAACGATACACTTGCTAGAGCTATTATAGGGAACAACAGTGTGCCAAAAAGTGGAGTCAAATTCATCTAAGGATAAGAGGTATGCATGAGGGAGATAATCCTTAATTTTGAAATGAATTTCTAAATTTTATTACAGCAATTAAATATACATCCGTATTTTCAAGCTAGTAACGAAGTACTTATCTAATGTGTCTGCAGAATCTGAAATTAAATTTTCCCCCACAAATACGGGCAGCAATTGGGGAAAAGCACACTACAAATGTGCCAGAGTCTTTTCATGCCCATTTCAATATTCTCAATTCTATTTATCACATCCAAATATATTTGTATTCACGGACGTATTGCAAAAACTCCAAACAACAGCTTACATCAAAATCATGTCTCCGACAGCACCAGCAACAGTACGCAAAAGTGACAAAGAAAAGCTAAATTTTTTGTTTACAGAATATGAGAAACATACGAAGTTTCCCGAAGTGTTTTATAAGGGCTGTACAAATTAGGTTCCCGAGCAGACTTGTAAGATGTTCTTGCACCAAACATATACACACACAGATATATATATATATATATATATATATATATATATATATATGAACTTAATCAGTCCATATCATTATCTTCACACCATTTTATTCCATAATCACATTGTTTTGTAAGTTTCCCCTCTAAATTTATCTGATTTCTGTAATTTTCAAGAATAATTCTATTTTCATCCCGACCCGACCATGGTACAAACTCTCTAAACTATAGTCAGTAAACACGCTTTACAACGAAACCACCACCATTTTTATCACTCAGTACAACAGTGTATCACTCTTGTCACCAATGTAGTTTATCGATACTTGTCGTTTTTGCGTGTTATTTGTTTATGTAATATATGTCTCTTGATAAAGACGCGGGTTGCGTCGAAAATTCGAGTTTTAAATAACCAACATTGTCGTGGCCTTTTCAGTGCTTTTATAAATTTCTTTACTGGCCTTGTATCTTCTCAGATCCGACAAAGCTTTTAAACTGAAATCAGAGGCTACTACACAAAGAAGTTTATCCTAAAGAAGCATGTTCTTTATATAATTTGAGACGCGTGCTCTGTTTTGTTTAACAAATTGCTATTATAACTTATAGATGTCTTCCTCATTTATGTCATTGTTGTAACCTATAAGCAGTTCTGTTTTTGGTAACAAACAATACAATACTATTTTGTTTGTGTATATATAGCTCTTTAGCTGTTCCCACAACTTCTTTGGTTCACACCTGTTTTCGACATTGTTATGAAAATAACAGGATGCAGCTTTTTTAACTTCCTTGTGTATTAGATGTCTTAATTTACACACAGCTTAAGTCTTCCTGATTTTTATATTTTCTATATAAATATGTTTATTACTCTCTCTCTCTCTCTCTCTCTCTCTCTCTCTCTCTCTCTCTCTCTCTCTCTCACAAGACCCAGAGTATATGAAGTCATCCATGGGTCAGTTCTTTGCTTCAACAATAAGAGCTATTTTAAAAAGTGTCTGAAATAAGTTGGTAAATAGTTCTTTCAAAAAGGATCAGGCTCTTTAGATGGCGCATTCTGCATTAATGCAACAACTCCAGTCTACACTAGATAGAAGGACCTGTAAGGATTTGATGGAGTAACTTTATTAATTGGAGAGAAACATCATATATTATATATACCACATGTCAGCAGCCTTGATTTCGCTTTTCACTCCATTTACAGTCAATGGATTTTCAATGTAAAGATTCAAGCCAAATAATATTAATTGTACAGTGTTATTGTATTTGATTTATCAACGATAAATCAGCTGCGACAAAAACAAAATTGTTTACAGATCTTTGGTAAACACGTGAACATGAGCATGAAAAGCACTAGAGCTGCAAGATAGCATTGATTTGCACCTTTGCATAATTTAAATAGCTATATGGCTGATGGAATATCTGACTCATCAGATTATTGTGAAAACATTTTAGCATTATTTACAGTTGCCATTCCTGAACATTTCAATATTACCGAGATTCCATCCATACCCGGAACTTTTGCTTTCCATCATGCATTCTGGTCCTTGGAACAGTTTATAGAACTTCTAAATCAGGATGCATGGAAAAGCCTCTAGTAGAAGCTATACGACGCGATTGTATTTAGAGATAAGGGAGAAGTCATTCTGTCCAGTGAAATGTTGAATGTAGGACTTCTTGATATGGCCTCCCACGCAGTAGCCGCACAGTAAAGATTTGTATATATTTTTCTCATACAAAATGCTAGTATTAAACAAGGGTCTAAATAAATTTATACTTAAAGTATATCAAAGTTTTATAGCTGAGATGAAAAACACAGAAAACTACCGTGATGTTCTCAAAATTATAATTTTGTCATTTTGTGTGTTGAGATGTTATTATGATCAAAATATGCATACAAATGAAAAAGAGATAATGATTGCTGTTTAATAAGATTTTCTTATCAAAATTTGTTCATTGTCTGTCGGTGGCGTCGTCATAGTAAACTTTTCCCAATTCCATCTTCTTCAGAACCATTGGGCCAATTTCGTTCATACTTGGCACAGAGTATCCTTGAGTGAAAGAGAGTTACGCTTATTCAAATGAAAAGTTATCCCCCCTTCCTCCTTTCCAAGTAGAGATAATCAGGAAAATGCAAAAATGTGGGGTTATTCAAAGAGCTTAGAACTTTCAAGAACCACTGTGCCAAGAAAGATTAAACTTAATACATGAAAAAGATTCAAGTTTGTATACAACCATGGTGCCCAGGGTTAGGGCAGCGTTACAATATAGGGGGTTAAAGTTTTACATAGGGTAGGATGGGGCCATAAGAGGGGAAGAAAGCATGGGGATGTATCAGAGGAAAACTTGAAAAATCTTTTCCTAAAAAACAACAGTGTCATGATTAGTCTTATTAATCAATATGCGAGCATAGCCAGGAAATGCAGATTTGAATTTGAGGCCCCCGTAGGGTAGGGCCACAATAGGGGATCAAAGTTTTACATGGGAATATATAGGAGATCAAAGTTTTATACATGGGAATATATAGAAAAACGTCTTTAAATTCTTCTCTAGAACCGATAGGCCATGATTAGTCATGTCGATAGGTAAACATCCTTGTGTAATGCAGATTTCAGTTTATTCAAATCATGACTTTAGAGGGTAGGATGGGGCCACAGTAGGGGATTAAATTTTGACATGTTAATATATGAGAAATATTCTTTCAGATATTTTTGTCAGAAACAGCAGGGTCATGGTAACTAATATTTCTATGCATGCATCCTCAGGTACCACAGATTCAAGTCTTGAAATCATGACCATGGGAAAGTCGGATAGGCTTCAATAATGGATCATGAGAAAAATTGTATTATCAAGTGCAAGCATATTCAAGTAATACAATCTAGGGGGAAAATTCCTGTTTTGAATACATGTATTCAACAAAAGTACATCTATAAGTTTTAAGATCAAATCTTTCTTTAAATGGACTAGAAATTGCCTATAGTGATGAAAGGCATTACGTGATATAATGTGCATGTACCTATCATCAACACTATATGACTAATTTGGACCCATCCTAAAGTTTGAGGTTGCGAAATTCACAAGTTTGGTACATCCTTTTCTGCTTTTACTAAATATGCATTTAGCTTTTATATCATATCAGCAGACCTCAAGAAGTATTTCAAATGATAAAGAAAATATAATCATTATAACAACTTTGGTTCAACCCTGGAACCATACCCTTCCCCCTAGGATCATGAAATTTACAATTTTGGCAAAGGAATATCTACTCCTTCTAAATATCTATTTAGTTTCAATTTAGTATCAATAGCATTAAAAAGATATTATCTAAATATTTTTACACATATGCACTGTATATGCCTAGTTTGGCCCCTCCCTGGAGTCAGAACCTCTACCCCGGAGTTCATGAAATTTACAATTTTGGTAGAAGTATCACTATGCATTTAGTTTTTCTTACACATGTGCGGTTAAAGAAAAGATTTTTCAAAATTGGTCAATTTTTGCCCCGTCCCTACAGGGTGAAGGAATCAGAAATGTACAATTTAGTCCCCCCCCCCCCCTTGTCCCAACATTGCTTCATACAAACTTTCAAAATAATTGGAATAGTGGTTATCAAGAAGTTAAAAATGTTCTATTGTTCACACATTTAATAACTAACCATTTTGGCCCCATCCTGATACCAAAACCCCTACCCCTGGGATCGTTAAATTTTCAATTTTGGTAAAGGACTACCTGCTCTTTCTAAATATTCATTTAGTTTTTATTTAGTATCAATAGCACTAAAGAAGATGTCATTTAAATGTTTTACACAAATGCTATGTACCAAGTTTGGCCCCACCCTGGGGTCCGGGGATCACGAAATTTATAATTTGGTAGAGGCCTTTCTACTCTGCACCACTATACATATTGTTTTTCTTAAACATTTGCGGTTGTAGTAAAGAAGATTTTTGAAAATTGGACAATTTTTGGCAGGTTTTGTCCCATCCCCTAAGGCCCCAGGGGTGCATAAGTCCTGAAATTTACAATTTTCCCCCTTGTCCCAATGATGCTTCATACCAAATTTGAAAAGAATTGCAATGGTAGTTATCAAGAAGAAGTTAAAAATGTTCGATTGTTAACGCACTACCAATTGCAGTAGGTCACCCGAGTTTACTTACAGTTTACCTAATACTTAGAATTAAAGTATTAGAACTGTACACAGAGGATTGGATTATTGAAAAACTGTAAGTAAACTCACAGATGACCTAAAATAAATGTCGATATGATTTTTTAAAATATTGTCAACTCAATAATAAATTAGATTTCACTTACTGATTTAAAGTATCATTAAGCGTTGCTATTGCGACGCTTAATGATACAAGTTGGACTGCAAATTTCTGGTTGTATCAGCACTGCAGGTGGAACGCCGATACAATTGTATAATTAGGTTGGATTGTATCAATAACGGTTTATACTGTAGACCGTTAATGCGATAATTTGTATCATTAAGTGTTGCAACTACACCCCTTAATGTAGTTTGTATCATGAAGAGTAATTGTATCATTAGCGGTTTTTACATAGCCTCCTGGTTATAAAGCGAACGCTCTATCACTGAGCCACTAAGACCAGTTCAAATTAAATGTATTGCAATAAACAATCTATATACAAAATATGATGGCCTTACCTTAAATAGTTCAGTAGATATTTACTAGGTTAGGTTTTCTTAAACGTAGGTCATACTCCAAGGTCAAGGTCACAAGGTTAGAAACTGTGGTGCCGAAAAATGTTTTCTCACAAGGAATGTATATGTATACACTGTATATGAGAGGCCTATATGAGAGTTCTATCGAGTATCATTCAACATTCAAAGGTTATAAATAACGTTAACGTTTTGAAGTTTGGGTCAAACTCCAAAGTCAAGTTCACAAGGTCAAATATCATGTATCAAAAGTAGGGAACTTTTTTAAAATCTGTATGCAATATTAAAAACCCTACCTTAAATAGTTCAGGAGATATTGTCGGTTTTCTGAAAAGTAGGTCAATCTCTAAGGTCAATGTCAGAAGGTTAAAACTTTGGTATAAAAAGGTCTTGTCACAAGAAATGTGCATATGAAATATGAGATCTTATCACTCACCATTCAAAAGTTACATGTACATCAATATGAGCAAGGGTAAAGTTTGGGATAGATAGAGAGGACAATGCAATACACTCCACATCCGTTCATAGTCGCGAGGGCATAAAAAAAAAAGACAAGAGGCCCATGGGTCACATCGCTCACTTGAGACACCTTGGCCCATATTAAAGACTCCCTATATATTCGCATGTAAAACCTTGATCCCTATTGCGACCCCAACCTACCCCCGGGGGCCATAATTTTTACAAACTTGAATCCGCACTATTTCAGGAAGTTTTCATGTAAATGTGAACTTCTTTGGTCCAATGGTACTTGGAAAGGATTTTTAAAGATTTTCTCTATACATGTATATTTGTATGTAAAACTTTAATCCCCCATTGTGGCCCCATCCAACCCCCGGGGGCCATGATTTTAACAAACTTGAATCTGCACTATGTCAGGAAGCTTTCATGCAAATTTCAGCTCTTCTTGAGAGGAAGATTTTTAAATGACCCCACCCTATTTATGCGATTATCTCCCCTTTGAAGAAGGCATGACCTTGCATTTGTACAAATTGAGAGCCCTTCACCCAATGATGCTTTTGGCCAAGTTTGGTTGAAATTGACCCAGTGGTTCTTAAGAATTCGAAATTGTGAAAAGTTTACAGACGGACGGACAGACAACAGGCGATCAGGAAAGCCCACTTGAGCTTTTGGCTCAGGTGAGCTAAAAACTTGAATTCACAAAATGGTGGGAACATTTGCATTGTGGCCCTGCTCCATTTCATAAGAATTTGTTTTAATTTCATGTATATCCCCGTGATATAAAACTTCGATCTCCTATTGTGGCCCAACCTTACCCTGAAGGCCTGGATAATTTCAACTAACTTCAATATACTCTGTCAATACCATTCTTCTTTTAAATTTTAACTTTTCTGGCCCAGTGGTCATTGAGAAAATTTCAAACGAATGTTCCTACATGGGAGGGGGTATGATATGAATAAGCTTGAATTTATTCTATGTCAGGAAGCTTTCATGCAAGTTTCAACTTTTTAAAAAGATTTTCCTTTAAACGCATGTAAAACTTTGATCCCCTACTGTGGCCCCGTCCTACACATGGGGGCCATGATTTGCACAAACTTGAATCTGCATTATATCAGGAAGCTTTCAATCTGGTCCACTTCTTGAGATTTTTAAATTACCCCACCCTAATTTGCGTTTTCTTGGATTATCTTCCTTTCAATGGAATTTAAACCTTTATTTGAACGTGATAACCCTTCACCCAAGGTAACCTGGTTGGTTGATTTCTACCAAGTTTGATTGAAATTGGTCCTGTGGTTCTGGGGAAGATGAAAATGTGAAAAGTTTGTTCAACATCAAACAACGGACAAATTATGATAAGAAAGGGTCGTTTGAGCCTTTGGCACAGATGAGCTAAAAAATTCAAAAGAAAGATACGGGTTCGATATAAGTAACAAATTCTGTTCACCGACACCCGAGGTACACGTTTTTGTTCACAGTGTGAAATTGCAAATCAATAACGTACATGTGCTGGTTACACATGCAATTCCTGTCATATCTCATTGTGTTTTGCTCGCCGAAAATATTGATTTTAAAAATTAATAATTGTTGATATGCTTCAGTGTAAAGACATCCCCATCCTGATCTAAAGAAATCAAGGGCTAATAATTACGTACTTGTTACATCACTACTTCCTGCAGAAGAAAAAAAAATCGCACAAGAGACATATATATTGAAGTCATATTATTTTTCAGTCATTACATGAATTCCTTTACTGGCACATAATAACAATCAAATATAGTAAATTTTCTTCTGTTTCTTATAATAATACAATGAATTCGATTGTTTCTCTATATGTGGCCATCATATCCTAAAATTTTAGCTTGTACAACTTTCTACAAACAAATACAGGAAATGCAGACCATCATTGCATCAAGGCACACACTATAACGACCCAGTCATTCACAAATGAAGAGAAACACATACAAGCCTTTTTAATGCTTTATTATGTGGTTTGTAGAGCAATTTACAGTGATCTTGTTTCGTTCCATACACAATTTCCATACAATAATTTTCGTTGAAATGAAGTCGTGATTTATGTTATAATATGATGTCATATTTACAATTGAAAAAAAAAAAACCCAACAGAATCCCTTGAAAGAGAATGATGAACTTCAAAACTACCAATTTTATCTTCAATCATTTTGATTAAATAAATATTTTCAAGGGATTGTGTTCACTGTTCATTTACATCCAACTCGTGACACTTCTATATGAAGTGGCAAGAAAGTTAACAGCATCACAATATTTTAAGAAATAACAAAAACCCCGGCAAATACAAAGTATCACAAGTAATATTTAAAAGAGATTGAAAAAAAAAAGTTTTTATACCCAGATTTCTAAAATAGCAAATACTGCTACATGTCAATCTAAAATTTATTATGAAATAAAATAAATCGGCTAGTTAGTTACACACAGAGCTGCCTATCGACCACATCTTTCTACGTCCTATTGCACCAACATCCGTCAAAACCAAGACTGAGGACAAACTTGTCTTTTTCACTAATTTTCAAGTTAAAATCAAGCCCAAAAGACAATTTACAAGTTTAAAAATTTAGTCCAAAGGGTAAGTTACTTTCTATCTCTGCACAAGAGACAAGTACAAGTTTGTTTTGAGGAAAATAAACAGAGAACTTCCAATCGAACGAGTCTCAATCGTCCGAATTGTTTTTACATACCACAGTTTGTTTGTTCCTTGTCCTGGAATAACATAATCAATCAAAACTACACATAACATGACCACGTCAGAAATCACCAACATAAAAACGCTGTTCTATACTGTATAACAAACAGCTCAACATGAAAAAGAACTCTCAACGTAATAATTGTCCTAATTCGGTGTTATATATATATATATATATATATATATATTAAGGTTGAGATTTCTTTGTTTCGTGTAACAAAACCAACCCTGTTTATTGTTAGCTCTGAAGGATCCAACATCTTCAAAACATACAAAGTCACAAAATAGTATATCACTTAGCTCCATCTAAAAATAAGACGGAAGAATGTTCCCAAACACTTGCCAGTGTACTACTTTCTGGAATGTCATATCTCATCACAACATAAATAACAAATTCTGTTATATATACAAGCAACTGAAATCGTAACCGATACACCCACTTTATGACACCCTTAACATCATACAGAGTGACTGTCAAAATGATCCAATTACATGTAAATACTTCAGTACATAGTAATCATTTCGAAATTGTTTCAAAATACTGGGAGACGTATACTGTTTCTGAAGCAAGACGTTCTGAAAACACTGGAGAGGTAGGTAATCAAGAGGAAAAGGAAAAAGCAACAAATTTTCAAAACTGGTACATTTCGAGTTGTACAAAACAAAGGGCGTTTTAATACAAGAATAGTGAACATTGGGTGGATCAACATTTAGACTTTCTTTTCAGACATTTAATCTCAAATTAGCATTTATAATCAGTAGGACGACAGGTGACGACATTCCATTGTTTGAAAAACAAAGTCAAAGTCACTTTGGAAGACACTTAATCCTACTGAAAATTCAAGTTTATTCCATTTTGATGAAATGCTGAATTGGCAATTACGCAATACCTATCATCATAGTTTACAGTGCAAAAAGTATGGGAGTTTTTTGTCAATACAAAGATTTTCCTGTTGAAAAACATAGTTTTGATATAAAAGGCTTTAAATTGAGCATTGTAAGGAAAGATACTGTGAACTGGCATCTTTACATCCAAACAATTGACAATTCACGTCAGTGAGCCACGTCTAGCCGCATACATTACTTTATGGGAATGACCCAGCTCCGCATACCTCAAGTTTATGCAGGTAAAACGATCGCTTGTTAAAACTGATCGGATGTTACTCGAAACCAGAATGCAATTGGAACAGGACTTCACAATTTATATCTCGTAATGAAACCTTACCATAATATTTTTGTCTATGAGGGCATTTATATTCAGATAGATTACTTTATATAATCCTGCATCGATAGCTACAAGGAAATACCTTATCAAAATAATTATTTCTATATATTTAACATATTTCCAGCAGCTGTCATAATGATTAATGCGTCACTCTTTTATGCATACATATTAACACAAGTTCCATTGATAAGATAGTAGAGTATTTCTTCCAAAACTTCCTCGTTGCGGACAACAAAACAAGGTGACATTTCATAAATTTTACCTGTATAAAAAGCCAAGCAGCGAAATTAAAATTCGGATAATTAAGTCAAAAATAGACTATGGACATTCCAATTTAACCCCAAGATGGGAAGGGTCGATGATAGGTTAACCTTAGTGACTGGTTGCATTCTTGGGCAATCCCTCACATCGCAGTAACAAAAGGCAAAATTGATTGTTGGTTAACACCCACTTCATAAACATGTCTTTCTGAAGTGTTTCAAAATAATCAAAACAGGATCAAGGCAACAAAAGAGAAAAAATTCTACATAACTGATCCACCCAATGTAGTAGTGATATGCATGACTTAAAATCATTTTGAACAGAGTACACCTTCAGAATTCTCTGTTAACACAGAAAACAGACCATATACATTTGTAAATGAACATATGCAAAACAAAAACAAATCAATAAATTTATTTACACAAATGGACGGCAATCAACAAGATGACTGTAAAATTTTAATAACATTACAAGTCATCTTCAAACTCATTCATAACAGAAATGAAGATAAAATAGAAATCCAAACAAAAACTACCTCTTGGATCAATTCAATGGAATTTTGTCACTATAATTATTTTCTGAGAAAATATCATTTCTAAGAAAATATTCAAGCTTGCTCCAAATTACTGAATATGGTTTCAAACATGCGGTGAAGATTTCCAAATAAGGGAGAAGTTGTAATAAGTGTTTCATTATTATTTTCTGTATATATATGAAGTACACCATGTACCACTTATAAAGAATTGTCAATTGGTAGGATAATCTTATCTAGGTATCTACATTAAGCTTATAATGAAACAAACAAGAAACACCATATTCAAAATCCTTTGTGAGCTTTAAATCAACCTCTTAAAGGTTCAATTGAATTGAAGACAACACATCAATTGGAGAGATCCAAAGAGAGATAAATATATAAACATTTAGGGCATTCATGCTTGAACAGACTCTGATACTGAACATTAATATAATTGTATTTTATGTACAAAGAAATACATCTCTTCATAGCACTTCAACAACATTCAGACTACTACAATTGTAGTCAAAAATAAGTCATCTGTCTGTCGCTTTCCAAAAATACTCATTATGGAATTTGGCTAAATATAAAAATTAGTCAAAGTTATTCCCTACTTTCATTTTCAAAAGTTCAAGAAACACTTTCAGAATGTGACATGCTCCTTTAAACACCAGTCCCCACAGGACATTAATAGTCACAGGTTTATAGCAAATTTTTAACCTCTACTTTCTAGAGAGAAAAATGCTAATTACTAGTTCATGGTTTACCATTACTTACATAATGCCAAAATGTCAATTAATTCCTCAGTGTGTGTGCACGTGTGAGTTTATGGGTGAAGGGCAATGTTTTGTTGTCTGTGAGACCACCTGACTATGCCATACTCTACATTTTCCTACCATGTGACCATAAAATATTAATACAATTTTATCTTACCCTGCATGACCTAACCAAATGTGATTTAATACATGCTGGATGATATTTACTATAATCTTTTTCATTCTATTCAAACTTTGGCACGTATCATTTACATTGTTGTCTTGTTGGTATGAATTTGTGTTTAATGTGGTTGTTACCTTTTTCTAAAACGTACTAAATACATGCATATTATGGTGACTATTCCTCGAAGACAGCCAGCATTTAAATTTCAAAATCCTTTCTAAAGCAAATTGGCATAAAATAGAATATTGCTAACAAGTTTGCCTGCTGTATGAATATTTTTTACTACAGGTAATGCGAAGCTTAGAGATGTCAAAAATTCCTGCATACTAATGAAATCATCCATGTATAAAAATTTCATTCACGTTTAACTTGCCAGGTATACAAATTTGAAGACACACCTCTCATTTTAATCCATCATCTCAAACTCGTATTTTGTATTACATGTATCTTTTAAAAAAAAAAAAAAAACAGCATGGAATGATTATCAATTGATGCAAAGAAATAAAATACAGTGTCAAACCCAAAGACATTTTGAATCCCTTCCCCAAAATGAAACTAGAATTGCCAATATTAAATAATACAGTACCATAATATTTCTAATTACAGTGTAAGTTTTAAGCCTAATGGCTTTTTGAAATTGGGACAATATTATCTTTAAGATTTCAAGCTTAATTGAATTTGTAGGTAATATATCAAAAATGGCATTGCTAATAAAACCAAGAATTTTGATCGATTTCTGTACGTTCAAAATATAAAAATGTGCTGAAAATGTGACGAATGAGCACAACATAAATGCTAGGTAAATTAAAGACACAACCATATTTAGATATAAGTATACATTGTATATGTACACAAGTTCAGCAAAATAGGTCCTAACAAATGATATGATTCATTAGACATCAATGAAGAAACTATGACATGACTGGAAAGAAGCACCATATTTTGTTATTGACAAATGTCAAACCGTCACAAAAAGTCCATCAAAACTAGTATTTTGATATTGGTTCAAGTGTATATATGACATATACATACACATGTACAGACAATCATGTATGAATGTATAGTTCACCAGATGTTTCTCTGGTACAAAGAGTATGAAAACTGAACACATCATGTGTATCTGTCCACTGACTCAACTCATTTAAAATGTCCCACAGACATCACTCTGAGCAAAGACATATTTCAAAGAATCAGTTCTGCCCCTCCTGTAGTTTCATGTGATGTGTGATATTATTTAGTCTTTGTTTTTGGCAATATTGAATCATAAAACTGCATTGATGGAGTCTAAATATAAGGGCATGTACTCTTGTGCAGTATATTCTGTGTATTGTGTTGACTTTAGCACAATCCAGCTATGCCTGTGATGGCTCCGACTTCACAATCATCGAATCTCTGTGACCGAAGTGGGGTGGGGTCAGAAACATAGGCGGTGTCAAAACCTTGATTCTGTTGACCTCAGCAAATCGTTGCAGAGCATCATATTTGTTTTTCAAAGAAGTAAGTTCCATCTTGACAACATCGTTTTCTCTCTGTAATCTGTGAACCTCTGCTCTAAGTCGCTCTTTCTCCGTCTCCAACTCTTCCTTCTGGGACATGCGTTTTTCCCGACAGTTGGCAGCGTAACCTCGATTCTTCAGAGTGCGGCGACGTTGCTTAAGCTTGATCATCTCTTCCCTTGGCAAGCCTTTCAACAGCTTGTTCAGTTCTTTCACTGTCATGGCAACTAGCTCATCATCTGATATCTGGGCAGCACTCAAAGCCCTCGCCTCTGATTTGCACTGCGACAAGAAAATCTACAACAAATTGTTACATTTTTTAAACACTAGACAAAAGGGGAGGTAAATCTGAACAGCTCATTTTAAGCTGGGGATACATTTAATTTTTAGAAAATTGTTTTTTAGTTGGTCCTTCAAATCATATCGCCACTGCAGTTGCTGATGTTAACTGTACTAAATGACTGTTTAAAAACAGCTCACATCTCCTCATGACAAACAATCACGGTGCATCTGAACTAATGACTCATCTCATCATCACTATGGGAAAAACTTAGTCAATCTTTCACAGACGCCTAAAATTGTTTTGTTTTTATATTGTCATTGGTTTCATAACCAATCATACATATATCATTAATAAATAATTAATCAATCTAGAAATTCAATTTTAAATTTTGTATTATGAACTTTCTTAAAACACAAAAGGTTGCACTTTTCCTTGTAAACATTGAAACTTGGCACTGTTCCAAAACCAAGAAAAACACAGGATACAAGGATTTAAAAAAAAATAAATCACAATATGTCAGCATATTCCCTAACACTCAGTACAAGGAAGTGGTATTGAAGTGTGTACTTTCATTATATAAGGAATTTTTTTCTTTATTAATGCAATCACAAGAACCAAATATCTAAGTTCATCAAGTTGGGCCTAAATATTATACATTTACATGCACAATTTAACGACCTCATGTTTCGTAGAGAATTTACCTAGGCCTTGTGGGCTGCGCAATATTCACGTTACACAAGCACTAAGATTTATAAATAGTCGAAGGTGTAATCTAGGACATCGCATGTGTATTTTCCAACAATTAACATAATTGTCATTTATCATATGGAATTTTGTGACGTAAACAATACACGTTCGTGACTCTCTTGTAGAATCATTTTGAAAGTTCAAGTTTAGGATCTAGCGTATCACATCATTTTATGAAATGGTAAACACACCTTATGCATCATCAGCATAAATTCCAATGCTCGCGGGGCGAAGTACAAATGGAGGTCAAATTTTTCATTCATGCGCAGTTTCTATGTAGTAGTTAAAACATAATTAAAGTGTGTATCTAGATTTAGAAATGCCTTGATTCAAAGATGTTGTGTCCCCGGGATACGGGTTGCTATTGTACACACCGAGTATTGTGTATTCAATGTGTATTTTCTCACTGCGCAGAAAGAGCTGACAACAAAACAATGATCACGTGGTCATGAATGTACAATGAACGCAATATCCTCATATCAGCATATTTCACGATTCCTGAATAAATAACCGTTACAAAAGCAAAACTTTCATTGGTATAAATGTTAAAATTCTATTAAATCTTCATACGAATAAGATAAATATCAACTGGGAACTTCCTCTAGACTTTTCACAGGGTTTTGTGAATAGTCCTCAAAACGTAAACAATGCACCACGCCATCATTCTACTACGATTTACACACGGTGACCGATATTTCCCTTACCTTTTTACTCATTTCCGCTGTTTTCTTCGTTCTGTATTGTATATTCTGTTTTCCTCACTTCAATTGAAAACCACTGTACTTTCACAATCACAGAATAATTACTTTGAAGACAATTAATCCACTATTTGTTTCTACGACTGATTTCATCAACTCGGCAATACTCGGATTGTTGCGTATTTTGCGCCTCGCGTCTCCCCGCTGATTGGTCGATTCAGTCACCATTACTTGATGACTCAGCGAGGACGAAACTAGCCCCGCCATTTTAGATGATTCAGCACTTAGTTTTCATAACAATAGACATTCTTTGGACCATGGATACAAAATAAACAGAATGTTATAAGGAATCGATGTATTGATTAAGAGCTTTTTATAATCTATCATAGTCAGACTGAGTATATCAACAGCAGCCATCTCTACAATATGTTGTGTAAACAAGAAACTGCTTTCGTTGTCGCTTGGGGCACCTGCCAATCAATTTATGCATTCGGCACTTTTCTTGTTTTTTCTGACATTGTCATCTATGAACCTAGATACCCCCCGCAAATGTTTTGACTGGAGAATTTTCATTGAATTTGCCGATATTTTGCTGACACTGCAACTCTTTCATCACTGAACTGGATGACCTTATGTGTGTATAAAAAATATGACGATAATGATATTTTGATCGTTCTGTCGTTAGGCCAGCTCAGATATATGCCGATATATTCTGTCAACAATTGAATTTTCAGAACTTAACAAGTCAAGTACATGTAGAGAGAGCGTTTACAAAGTGGTTTGAAATTCTGTAGTTGTAACAGCCTGTGGTGGGAATGTGGAGGCAAACCTTGGTTTTTCATTTAATATCGCACCAGTTGGATCAGTGCCGGGGCGAATATTGTACATATGAACCCATCCTTGTATTGAAATTTCAATTTTCAATGTCAGTATCAATATGCTTTAAAATAAATAATATACATGTTTCATTATAAAATAAACAATTTCAAACTACTAGTATATATCTATATTACTGATTTAATCGTCAGTTTCAAGTAATGAATATGATAAATGGTCTGTGAATTTCAAATTGGTCATTTGTTATCTAGATTGAATTGATTGATTCTTAATTTAAATTGAAAATTTTTAACATGTGCTAAATAATGTATTTTGGTCTGCACACTTTCTGTCAATTAGGAAATGCAACCGACCTGATCGGGATAAATTTAAACATCGTACCTGTTGAATTTTGTGGTCTCAGATGCTCTACCACTGAACTACATGTGTATATATATTTAAGATTTTGCACAAAGTGTTCTTCTTGTAAAATTGGTGATGAAATTCATCTAATTTTTGAATGTTTAACTTATAACTCACTCAGGCAGAACATGTATGAAATTATAAAACAACAATGTGAACATTTTTCCAGTCTTGACAACATGAATAGATTAATATGGTTACTCAATTGTGAAAATACTGATGTACTTGTAGCCCTTTGCGATTTGATTAAAGAAGCAATATAAAATGAAACGTGAAAGTTCAAACCAATATGTTTATACATAATTATGCACTCTTTGTAAACATGACATGTTGACTTAGTACCAATGCACCGTCCCGTGGTATCTTTTGCATTACATTCAATCATATGTACTTGTACTACGTGCCTATTACTATTATTATGTGTCATTGCATATATTGTTATTATTTTCTTCCTGTGTGCATTTCTGACTGTTTTGCATTAGGATACACGGTGGTACTTACATATATTACATCAAGTAATGTCTCGTGTTATGTACATTGTCTAAGCTCATACTACTAGTATTACTGTATATTATGTGTGAATCATATGAAACCATATTGCACATATGCACTCATTATAAACATGACATGTTGATCTAGTACCAATGCACCGTCCCGTGGTATCTTTTGCATTACAGTGGAGTTAATCATATGTACTTTACTACCTTTACTATTATTACATGTAGAGTTGTTATGTACATGTGTATGTATAGACATCTATATATATATATATTTTTTTTCCCTATGTGTATTTCTGACTGTTTTGCATTAGGATACACGGTGGTACTTACATATAATGCAAATAAGTATTATCATGTTCAAACGTCTCATGTATGAACATTGCTCATACTAATAGTGCATATTTTACTCTTGTTTTGTTTTTCTTTTTATCGTCATTGCACATTGAAATGTTAACAATCATGTATGCTGTATGCCCGAGAGGGCCCTAATTTGGAAATAAATCATATTCTATTCTATAGGCCCCATGTATCTGTTTGCATGTAGGCCGCACATGTACCGTATGTGGTTTGTCTGCAATATATATACGTTATACTTGTCTTATAACAGTGATATATCAATGTTTTGTTATTATTATATTATTATCATAATATCCAGGAGTCGGTAAGTTAGAGCTAATGTTGTATGTATTGGTGGGGTGTTTTTTTTGGGGGGGGGGGGTTTGTTTGTTTGTTTTTTTTTGTTTTTTTTTTTGTTTTTTTGTTTTACCATGTCCGACTTTAAATAAAGATTATTTAATTACATTTGTCTGGTAATTGAATCGGCATGGTTTGTACATCCACCTAAAAATGAGTTCCGGACTCGAAAATAACATGAGACTCTACCCATGTTTACAAGCATTTTCATTTGTCTCAAATTCAGGGATATATCACGACATTACGAAACGTGAAAACGGGCTGATATCATATCCTATTTCGCCCCATAACTGACTCGAACTTCGTAATAGCTCATATACAAGTTTTGGGGAAGAAGTATTTTGAAGTCAACTATGGCGCAAAGCGTGATATGCAAATATTTATTAGGTACCAGGGATCTTTGTGTGTTCACAGGCCGAACGGAGTAGCTCTATCTCGTTCAACCTGTATAAATGAAAGCCCAAAGACAAAGTTCTGTTCAGCTACTCTTTTTTTTATTAAAGAAACATTTCATCATTAGAATTATTGATTATAATTCATATTATACAATATACAATAATTATTACAAACATTAATATAAAAGTTCATATACAAAAATTAACGAAGCCATCTGAAAAATTGAAAAGTTATTTCAGAAATGCGCAAGTATACTCAATATCTTACCTGTATAAATGAAAGCCCAAAGACAAAGTTCTGTTCAGCTACTGAAGAACTCTGTCTTTGTTCCTCGCATTTATACCCCCGTACATCCTCCAAAATTCCTTACCATATTTGTTATATCTTAATAATCTGTAATATTGATATTGGCTTTTAATTCAAACTCAAAGCCAACACAATTATTTCCTTGAAAAATCTATAATTTAGCGTTGCATAATCAACTTCACTTGTAAGGTTTTGCATAATTTTTAATTTCATTTTTCTTGTAAATAATATATACAAATGCTTGACCTCTGGTGACTGATTTCTTACACTCCGATTGGTTACACGTTTCCTCTGACCAAAATCGATTTCACCCTCATGATCTTGTAAACAAGCTATAAACACACATACTAATAATCTCCCTGTCACCTCACCTCACGGTGAAAAGTTCAGACATTTTTGTTCTGCATCTTACTATTGCTTTTGTCCCACATTATTTTGCCAATTCATTACTCCATTCATTACTCTTCTCCCCTCTTTCAGAATTCTATCATCTGTTTTATACATTGCAAATTTCGTTATGATACTGATCTCGAAATTTTTAAAGGGTGGGGGGAAGGGGTCTACCATTAATTTAGGTTTTCAAAAAAAAAAAGAAGGGGGGGGGGTCCATCCTCAAAATGTGTTAATTTAAACTTTTTAGTAAAATTTTCTGACGAAAGGGGGGGGGGTCGAACCCCCAGAAACCCATCTCAGGGGCGGATTCAGGGATTGCGGTTAGGGAGCAGCTTTATGAGGCAGGGGATCTGGGGGCCGCCTTGAGCCTCCCTCTCCCCTCCCCCCGGGGGCGAAGCTCCTGGATTTTACAGATTTTATAGGGCTTGAAATATGTCTCCTATGTAGTCATTTTTATTATTTTCTGTCATTTTTAATAGGGTCAAATTAATAAAATGATGCAAAATTTAAGAGCTTTTGGAAAAAATGTAAGTTCTCCCAAATAAAAGTAATTCAATAAACCAAAAGATTTTGTCATTATTTCACCGAGAGTGAAAGAAATTATTGGGTTGTTTTTTTTATCGTTTACATTTTTCTAAACAAGAGACAATGATTTACTTTAAATTTGAAATTTTTAGGGGGGTGGGGGTCTGCCTCCGCCGCTGTGAAAAGAAAAATATAACTGACAATACCGAGGATCGAACCAGAGATTCAGGGAATCTCTAGAAAGATGCAAGTACAGCTGAGCAACTGTATTATTTAAACAGTATTTTATTATGAATAACATAATAAGGTTTAGGCAGCAGGCAATGCCTATATAAACCTCCTTTAAGGTACGAGGTAAAGTCGACATAATTATACACACAAGAAATTACAATATAGATATGAAGTAAAAGGATAATAAATCATTCCAAATATAATGATTATATAAGTATTATGATTTCTTTATATGAATAATAGGCTAACAAAATAGAAATGTGGGATGATTAATGGGATCTAAATGACATACAAAAGAGAAAAAATGAAATCAAATAAAAATAATGAAAGAAAAAACGAATAAGTACAACAGGAGAGAAAAAAAAAAGAAAGATTGAGAGTACCGACTCAACATGATAAGAATAGACATACATAACAAACACACATGTATTAAATGTATTTTTAAAATCTTTTGCTTTCTATAATATATTTAAAAATCTTTATGATATCTTTGAACCCAATAATCTCATCACCACTCAGCAATAACTTTAATGATATGGGAACCTGTAGTTGCATTGCATTTATTGACTCTAAAAGAGCAATTCTTTGTACTGAGTACTGAACACATTCAAAGAAAAAATGATAAGCATTTTCAGCAGGATGACCACACAAGTAGCAACATCTCGTAGAAATTGACTATGCAAGTCAAAATTTAGATTACTAGCATTATTTCTCAATTGGCAATGCCAGATGTTTGCATTGCGTTTACCATGATTAAACAGTTTATTTGGTTTAGTGTAGTACATATTTTTTTATAGCAGTTTTAAATGATGTTAGTGTAGGAAGGTTTCTAATATGGGCAGGTAGGTCATTCCATAGTTTAATTGTTGAAGGTACAAAGCTATTCATATATGATGAGGTCCTAACTTGAGGAAGAATAAATTTAAGATTATCATAGTTTCTCAATTGATATAAATTTTGTGGAGGAATGAAAGGCATCAAAAGTTATTGAAGATAGTGAGGAGCAATTCCATATACTATTTTGTAAAATAAAATAAGTTTATGAACTTTTTTTCTGGTTGATAAGCTATCCCAGCCCAATTCATCATATAGTGCTGACCTGGAAGAATTTACTCTCATTCCAGTGATTATTCTTGCTGCAGAAACCCGAACATTCTCTAGTAAATTGTATTCTCTTTCTGTACAATTATCCTAAACTAAATTACCAAATTCATAACAGGGCGAATAAAAGAAAATTAATTTTTTTTTTATCAAAGATTGCCTATTTAAAGTATATTTCAGCATACGTAAGATGTTTAGTCTATTAGATGCCTTTTCATGAATATCTAATATGTGTGATCTCCAAGTGCCATCAGATTGAAATTTTAATCCTAAATGAGTATGATTTTCTGTGTTCATAATTTCCGGACCATTGTAACCAAATTTTACTTTAGGATGTGAGATATGTTTTCTTGTGATATCTAGACTGATTGTTGTTGTTGTTTTTTGGGTTTTTTTTGGATTAAAATCCACAGCCCATTTTATAGACCATTGCTTTATTTTCTCAAGATCATTTGTTAGTGAATTAGCTGTTGTTATTATGTCATCATCAACAATAACATACAAAGAAGTATCATCCGCAAAAAGTAATTTGACAGATCATCAGATATGCCATTTATATATAACAAAAACAAAAATGGTCCTAAAACAGACCCTTGAGGAACTCCAGAATTTGTAGTTCTAGAAGAAGTAAATCCATCTACGACAACTTTTTGAGATCTATGAGTTAGATAGTTATCAACCCATTTAATAGTTTGTTCAGATATACCGTAGAGTTTTAATTTAAATAGAATACTTTTGTGCCAGACTCTGTCGAAGGCTTTAGATATATCACAGAAAATAAACCTTACATCGTTACTTTTGTCGAGACTTGAAATAATTGAGTTATATATTTCAACAAGTTGGTTTGTGGTTGAGTCCCCAGGTTGGAATCCAGACTGATATTTGTAGATAATGTTGTTGTCTAAGACGTAGTTGTAAAGATGCTTAAAAATGATTTTTCCAATATTTTACAAAGAGCTGATGTGACTGATATTGGCCTATAGTTGTTTACATCTTGTGCACTACCTTTATTTTTGTAAATTGGTGTAATTTGAGCTATCTTCCATAATCTTGGAAGTTTACCCAGGGATAATGATAGATTGAATAATTTTGTAAGAGGCTTGTAAATTGATGAGGCTATATTTTTTAGGATTCTAGGTGGTAAACCATTAGGACTCGGAGGTTTGTTAATATTCAATACCAATAGTTGATCAAGTACTTCTTGTTCAGATATACTGATATCATCAAGAGAATGATACATAGAAGGTCCTGGACCATGTAGTGGTATATCAGGTTCTTGGTGCATGGTAGAAATATTGGCAAAAATGAATAAAGTGCATTGGTCTTATCTATAGGATGAAATAATATTTAGCCTGATAATTTAATAGGTGGCATAGGCTTGTGGTTGTTATTAAGCAACTGTACTAGTATCCCGTCACAACCAATCAAACGGTGGTCTGACTATACCACGTTTTCGTGATCTGAAACATGTAAGTTAGAGGATCTAAACATCAAGGGAATAAAGAACTATGCACATTAACTCTGGATTCCCGCCTACATTTTCAACTCGTATATCTAAAAACGCTTTGCAAATTTGCTAACGAGATTTTTTTTAAAATGCAAAGTAGAATGCATCAGTAATTGGTTATTAACCTTAGTACTAGTGTTAATTAATTGCTCTTAATTTCAACTCCTTTTGGTTAGGGGTACAAAAATGTGTTCCTTGAAACCAGATTTTTAAAAAAAAAAAAAACAACACGTCATACACATGCATATTTTAAAATGCTTATTATCATAAATAGATAACCATTTAGTCAATTTACTTTATATTATTGAGTAAAAATGGTCAATCTTCATTACTTTAACCTCATTCGCAGTTGATCAAAGAGTGAAAATTTTCACCATGTTTTGGTCTGTAAACATACCCCCTCCCCTTTGAAACACCAAAAGTTTTGGTATTAATTTACTAAATGACACAATCTATAATACATATAAAAGGTGTTTCTCAGGGGGCGGGGGATGTTTGAAAATATTTCTCATTTTCCATTGATTTCTATAGTGAAATACATGGTTTTATTCCAAATTATAGAGTTATCTCTCTTTGTTTTGTCAAATAAATTAACTTTTATGAAAATTCATATAAATAACTATAATGACATAAAAATTGGTTATTTAAAACTTATAACTTTGTGAAAATTTACCAGAAGGTAGGCGGCTAAACAATAATATCATCTTATTTATCGAAAAATTATTCTTATGTTTAAAGTTTTACAGAATATGAATCCAGAGTATTTGCATATTTTTAGATTTGTGAATGAGGTAAACACAAGAAATACAAGACAGAGCTCTACTAATTTTATTTACGTTACAAGAGCCAAAACAGAATATTTTAGAAGATCTTTTATCATTTCAGCAGCAATTTTATGGAACTCATTACCAGATTTTATAAGAAAATGCACAACTACCACATTTTTTAAATCAGCCTATCTAAACATTATTTTGATCCTCAATGATACTCATATGTTTATTGTTTCTTTTCATTTAGTTCTTATCTGTTTGTATATAAATTGTGATCTTTCCATGCTTTGTGATATATGTTCTCGATATGTACAGTTGTATATATGTTATAGACAGGACCACAATGTAAACTAGTTTATATAACTAATTGTGCAATCCTGTATAAATAAAGGATATTATTATTATCATTCCTAGTTCTTTGAGGGATTACATGATTTTCAAAATACAAGACTATGTATGCCTTCATCCACGGGAATTAAGACTGCACAACCCATGGCTCCTGTATTCTCAAGGAAGGCTCACAACGAATGGAATATGAATAAAAACTCCTTAAAAACATAACTTTGTTTTTAAGGATGAATACTACACCAGAGAAATTTGATATGGATGAAAAGTGGAGAATGTGTAAAACAATGTTATGAAATAAAAACTTTAAAAAACTACCAGTCAAAAATGCAGTTTTAGTAGAAAGTCATCCGAAAACAATTTAAACCTCTGCTGGACTCGAACCCTCGATCTAGATTTCAGCAATCGGCACACCTTTTTTTTCCTTCTCTTTTTTGAACCCTCGATTTACATTTCAACAATCGACACACCTTTTTCTCACACCTTTTTTTCTCTCTTTTTCGAGCCCTCGATCTACATTTCAGCAATCGACACCTTTTTTTCCCCCTCTTTTTCGAGCCTTCGATATCGACACACCTTTTTTTCTTCTCTTTTTCGAACCCTTGATCTACATTTCAGCAATCGACACACTAACCTACTTAGCTACTCGGCTAGATAATAAAATCTAAAAGGAATAGTCAAATATTGCTGATATTCACGTTTTGATTTATGTTTAAATGGATGATGGAACCATGCATTAACAATGGGTGCTAAATATATTCAAGAAAATACATGCCAAACAACAATATAAATCATTTGAACTACATTACAGTGGTTTATTGCATATCACTGAGTAATCTGAAAGCATTCCCACATAACATGTACAGCTAAGTGTAGTTCCAGCTTTGCTAAGAAGACCCTATCTCCCCATTTTTTTTATAGCCACATATAATGCTGAATAATTAATGAACCTCTTTTTATAACTTGCAAAATGTGTTATTTATAGTACCATATGCATGATTATGGTAAAATTTAATGTGAAACTTCACAATAATTAAAAGTATATTTTCCTGAAGAGCATAACACTGTACTTCATTTTTAAAATTTGCATTTACAACACAATCGATTACGACTACAAATTGATTAATTTCTGATTAAAAAATGCGTTTTTAAATCATTGATTCGAAATAATAAATTAATTAGGAATATCTTATCACAAAATCATTAAAATACCCATATTGCACTACATGACATGAAACATAGCATTTCAAACGTTGCAATATTTGATCTTTGTCACAATTTGTTTTATATAAAACTTTTCCTTTAATTGGTATTGTATAAATTTTATTTGCATTGTATAATTTTTCATTTCTATTGTATAACTTTTCATTTGTATTGTATGTCATAAAAAGGCATGACCAATAACTGTCACACTGGTGGATTCAGGGAAATGGGGCGTATCCCTCACCCCCTAAAATTTCAAAGATAAGAGTTATATGATAATATATGTATTTAGCTACTTACCCCCCCCCCCCCTCCCCCTCATCCCACATCACGAGACATAAGGCGCACCAACAAAATTCCCTCCAGCCCTCCAGTATTCAGTAACCCAACAGAGTTCGTTCTAGGTCATGCCCGCCTCTATCATCTCCTCCTCCTCCACCATGTTCCAATCGGGTAGTCAGCCTTATTTCCTCTTCTATGACACGCCATATCTATATTTATTTCTCTATAGAAATATCTTATACGATTTATGAGATATCTTCAAATTTTGAAAAGATATCTAGTAAATTGTTTAAGATATCTCATAAAATATATAAGACATCTTATAAACTATATACATGCAAGATATCTGAATATTAAACAAGATATCTTATGAAGTTTATGAGATACCTTATGAAAATAGAAGATATCTCATAAATTTATTTTTATAAGATTATAAAACATATAAACTATCTTATATGTTTTATAAATTATCTCATAAACTTTATATCTCATAAATGAAGTTTTATAAAATAAAAATAGTTATTATGATAATATTGGAAAACACCGCAAAGGGATTCCTCAAAGTCCGAATCATCCGAATCTTAATCAGTAACAGGAATTTCTTCAACTTGCTGTTCTGGAGAAGTTCATGGCCACAATGTCATATATCATGGTATAAAATGAAAAGTCTTGCCATGAGAAATATATATACAAAATATGAAAGCTCTACCTTAAATAGTTCAGGAGATATTGAACAGATCACGATTTTTAAAAGTATGTCAAACTCCAAGGTCAATTTCACAAGATCAAACACCATGGTATCACAAGGCCTTGCCATAAAGAATGTACATTTTGTATGTACAAAATATGAAAGCCCTACCTTATAGGCCCGTGGGGATCCGGGTTAGAATAAGTCCCTAATACCCTTGCTTGTCGTACGAGGCGACTAAATGGGGCGGTCCTTGGGACGAGACCGCAAAAACCGAAGCCTCCGACATCTTCATGTGAGTGAAAAATTCTCGAGTGGGACATAAGACAACCAACCAACCGAGGCCCCGAGTCACAGCAGGTGTGGCACGATAAAGATCGCTCCCTGCAGTCAAAGGCCGTAAGCGTCGAGCATAGGCCTACATTTTGCAGCCCTGACGTCTTCATATCAGTGAGAAATTCTCGAGCGGGACGTTAAAAAAATAACCCTTCCTTAAGCAACCAAGAGATAAATATTTAACAGGTTATGTTTTCTTCAAAGTAGTTCAAACTCTAATGTCGAAGTCACAAGAATCACAATGGAGGAGAATGTTTTCATTTCAAAGTCAATGCAGGAATTTCACACTATCCGTAAAGCAAATACCAGCACTGTGTGACTCTAGCATTGTACAACTCTCTCAAAAGCCATTACAGGTATTGGGCGACTCTCGATGGTTAATGCAGGTATTGGACCACTCAACGGCAAATGCAGGCATTTATCCTACCTTTCCAGGGTCAATGTTGGCATTGAACTACTCTCTTGGGATGCAGGCAACGAAATACTCTTCATGAGTAAATGCAGGCACGTATGAAAACTCTTTCAAAAGCCAATGCACGCATTGGACCACTCTCACACGAGCCAATACAGGCATTTGACCACTCCCTCAAGAGCCAATGCAGGCATTGGACGACTCTGTCAAGAGCCGATGCAGGCATTGGGTGACTTTAAGAGCCAATGCAGGCATTGTATCACTCTTTTAAGAGCCAATGCAGGCATTGGTCGACTCTTTCTGGGGCCAATACAGACATTGAATGAATCTCAACGGCCAATACAAGTATTGTACTTCTCCCCCAAGGCCAATACAGGCATTGGACCACTTTTTCCAAGAGCCAATGTATGCAACAAAACACTCTTTTAATAGCCGGTGACGACACTGCCTGATCCCGATATATGTAGAGTGATGCAGACATGAGACGATTCTCTCAAGAGTCATATGCAATTACCTATTAAAGCCATTGCATGCCCTGAATGAGCTTATATGTATGGACAATGTAGGTAGTAGATGACCTTTTTCAGAGTCAATACAAGCATTTGTACAGCCTATGCAGGGATCGAATGACCTTACATGTATATGTCAGGTCAATGCAGACATGAGACGACCTCTTGCACGAGTCAATGCAGGCACTGAATGTCTTTCTATGTCAATTCAAATATTGCATGATATTCTATCTAGAGCCAATGCAGTCAGTTTAGTTTACTATTTAACACCGATTAGAAGGCTCATGAAAAAGAAAACCAAAAAAGGTTAATATAGATTTCAAACATTTCTGTTAATCGAGAAATTAAGATTTTAATTAAATTAATACAGGAGTCTCTTGCAGGATCTGACCATATCGTTTCTCTCGTCTACTCCAACGACATTTAACCCCTTCTTTAATCTTGTTTGCAATGCACCACCTGCAAAATAGTGATATCGATCAATAGCATATCAATATCTAGAACATAGCATAGCAATATCTAGAACGAACAATATAAGTTCAAAGGTTTTGTTCAAATAGTGTCTGAAGGAGTTTAACGCAAATTAATGATAAACCCATGTTAAGTGGATCAGCAATGCAACCGACGAGCCTCTTGTTAGAAAAGTAAATTATGAATATATGTATATAGAGCACCATGCAATGGTATTATAAGCATCTTAGTTTCTTGTATAACTTAATAATTCTCTGTTTTGAAAAAGTAAGTCTTCATAATCATCAATTATAATGTACCGATCGTTGAAGACTAACATGCATGTACGTCAAAACAAGTTATTCTTTGTTACTTTTTCTGGAAATCTCACAAAATGTATACATATACATAGCATTTACTGTAGGTATAGATAGTTAAAAATGGGAGATTCTTGTCAATGAAAGGTGAAGATAACGAACAGTGATCAATATACATATAGTGCATGCAATTAATGAAAATATATACATGTATTTATAAGCTAATCATTCGGATACTATGCATGCAAACTAGCGGGTTTAAGTGGTATTCATTTGATTTTGGTTTCCCTTAATTAAAGTGCAAGTATATATGCAAATTTGATTTTAATTCATGCTGTACATGTACATACCTATGACTAAATTGACTCCCCCTACAAAACCATGGACATCTGTAACATCATTAAGTGTAAGACTTTACTACAAGGAATCTATATCCAAATTATGAAAGACCTACCTTAAATAGTTTAAGAGATATTCAATAGGTTATGTTTTCTTTAAAGTAGGTCAAGGTCATAAGGTTAAAATTCTTGGCAATAAAGAAAAGGCAATGTGCATATAAATTATGAGAGTCATGCCACTCACCATTCAAAAGTTAAGGTCAAGGTTAAAGCTTCGGACAAATAGACAAAACAAAACAATTTGCCTCCGACTATAGTTGAATCCACACAATTTGGGATCATTTGTATTTGGATATTATTTAGTGTGACCCTGCAAAATTCATTTTATGTATCTTCCCCCCGTAAAACTTAAGTTTGATCCCCTATTACGGACCCACCTTATCCCCAGGGCCCCTGAATGGAACAAACTTCAATTTAAACTACATGAAGATACTTGCATACCACTATAGCTAATGATGGACCTGCTTCTGTTGAGATGAAATTTTTAAAAGATATTTCTGTGTAAATTCCTATGTAAAACTTTGATCCCTTGAATAAACTTGAATTTGCACTACCTAGGAATGCTTGCATATTAGCATGATTAATTTGTTCCTATTGTTTTTGAAAAGAAGATTCTATAAGATTTCCCCATATATCTCGGCATGTAAAACTTTGATCCCCTATTGTGGCCCCATCCTACCCCCGGAGTCCATAATTTCAACAATCTTGAATATACTGTATGTCAAGAAGCTTTCTAGTCCAGTGGTTATTAAGATTTTTCCAGTATATCGGCATGTAAAATTTTGATATCCTATTGGAGCCCCCATCTTATGCCGGGGGAGGGGGCCTGATTTGAACAAACTTGAACCTACACCATGTCGGGAAGTTTTCATGTAAATTTCAAATTTTCGGGCCCAATAGTTCTTTAAAAGATTTTTAAATGATCCCATCCAATGTTTGTCTCATCTTTGTTATCTCCCCTTTTAAGTCTAAACAAACTTAACCCCTTAAAGAAGTTAACTCCTGAGTTTTCCAACACAACTGCGCAGGATGCTACAACGAAGTATTTACTGGTTCAATATTGATCCCATTGGTGCAAACATATTACACATCTATTACTGAATCCTATCCAGCTGAAAAAATTGCGTCAATTCAAATTTAAAAGGGTTTGGCAGGGTCTATATTTTGTGGCGGGAGGATTGATTAATCAAAAATTATAAATCTGTGTGATATCACAGTTTCTGTTTCATCCAATATATCTATTTGTATACTCCTATACGTGTATTTCAGTTTTACAATTTATGATACAAGTACATATAGTTGAGACTTGGAACTAGTTCAAATGTTGCAATTCATTAATTTGATTGATATATTTTTCCAAACAAAGCACCGATTCTTTAAAAAGTTTAAATCAATTTACTCGAAATTTTGTATAAAAATAAAGTTAATGCCAATGATTTATAAATTTTGTCTCTAACTCCCACGTTTTAAAATTTCATTTTAATACAAGACCTTGAAAATCATGTGGAATTTTAGAAATTGATATTACTGGTAATATGTCCTTTAAAACTCTCAAATTTGATATCATGAATTTTTTTGTATATCAAGTGCAAAAAGGTCATTATCTATTAGCAGTATTGAACTTTTTTTTAAAGACATGATTATATATCTATTTTATGTAATGATTGATTTGTGTTGCTTATGTTGTTTTGACACAAACAGACAAATCAAGTTTAACTGAATACATTTTAAGTGCAAAAAGGCCATGTTTAGAACACTGTAGCTCAATAACAAGCGTTGCTACCCCAGTTTTTCTTTTTAATTTCCTAATTTTCCTTCAATGTTAAAATCAAAAATACACTTTCAAAAAAAATGACATTCACTAAATCTCAGGTGCGAATCTCTTTAGCCCAAGGATGATTTGTGCTAAGTTTGATTGAAATTGGTTCAGTTGTAAAAAGTTTACAGACAAACAGACGGACGGACGACATACAAAAGGTAATCAAAAAAGCTCACTTGAACTCTCAGCTCAGGTGAGCTAAAATAAATCACGAAATATTCTATTAAAACATTCACTTATTAATACGCATTATGTCGATTTTTTTTTATTTACAAATTTGGTGTACACTGTATATGCAAACCTTTCTAAGTTTTCTAAGACAATTTATGTTTAATGTTTGAAAAAAAAATTAATTGAATTTTGACAAATGAAAATCAACTTTTATATGTTTTTGAAGCTCCTACGGATGGGACGATCTCGTATGAGCAAGAACGACAACTCTTCATAACCTGTACTGAAGGCAATTATGACCCAGCGAGAGCGATTATATTTCTAGAATGTTATACTAGAAACAAACAATATGGCCTCCTTTTATTTTTATTAATACATGTATGTTTTTATGAATTTACCATTTACAGAGTACAACACACGATATACAATTCCTCTCGTATCACGGTTATTACAGAGATTAGATTAATGTCGTGGCCATTATTCTGCGATATACTTTCATACGTAATAACTGATTGGGAGAAGAACGCTGCACATCTCGTTTGCACTTCCTGGTTTGTTAACACAACAATAAAGTCGATAATTGATCATTCAATTCTATAATCATAAAAAAATAATCATTATATGTTGCAAAATGACTGAAGAATATAAATCAATCGTCTGCATTCCGAGGTCGATTAACATGTACACAAAGATGGCGTTACACAGAGAAGTTAAATTCTTCCACGGTTTTGTAATTTTCTTGGACTTTGTATTCAAAGCAGTTCATATGTATAATCTCTTCACATCAAACTAAATACTTGAAATATTTTTCAAAATAGATCTAGTATACCCTACCATCTCACCTTTTTCGTCAGCAAAACACAAGTAGGCCTAGTCCGTTTCGGAAACTGCTATGACGTCACGGTGACCTAATTCGTAGTTGTATAAACGAGTAGAACAGAAATAAAGTTCTTGTTTCCGTAGACGATGCAGGATAACCACCTCGGACTCCAATAGTTTGTAATATAAAAGCTTCAGCCGACGCCTCGGCTTTTATTTTCCAAGACATTTCTCGGCTTCGGGGGTTATCCTGCAACCTCCAAGACAACATGGACTTTATTTCTTAATAATCAATGCATCTATTGAGTTGAATTCAAGAAAATAAGCACTGTGCAACGATTGCAATCAAGACAGTAATTTATTTGCTTTTGTTAAATATAATCTGATTAACAAGTTCGCTTGACAGTTGGTTTCGAAGCTTCATGATAAGAATGCCGTCTTAAGAAAAAAAATTGAAATGGAACAAACGTCGCCGGTACGACAAGAAATTTCAGCTTGCCAATTAAGACAGAACCATATCGATAAACCCTCGTTAGGTTACATCCGTCATGTGTAGTTTTCGAGCTCGTTTTCGCTAGTTGTTTTTTTCTTGCTAATTTTAGAACTTAGTAAAATAAACGACCTTTGATCGTTTTATAGGCTGTTCGTGATCTTCATTTTGTATTATACTGCTATGAAAATATGACGAATATTCTAATCCTTGTGGACATGTGTACCACGTTTGATGATCCTAGTCTTATTAGTAGTTTTCAATTGACGCACAAGATGCTTACAGATGGACATACAGACCGACAAACACACTACCCCATACTGTACCATAATATGATCCGTCTATGTTATGACGGCCATATAAAATTTATAATATGAACGTTTGTGTATTTAACAAGATTATATGATACATGTAATTGACAAAGAGATACAAAATATATTTTATTTCTATTCCTGACATATTTTTGTTCCACAATACTTATACAATCATATCTGTTTATTCATGTTGTACATTGTAACGTTCACATTCAATTTCTAAATTACGACCAGATATTTTCTAACTTACGAATCTCATTCTAGAATATTGGCAGTTTCAAACTTCTGAATATCTCAGTTTCTAACAATGTTTTCATTTGCAAAAAAAGATCAAGTTTACTGTATGAATTTAACTTGTCAGGCACTTGCTTACCAGTAAATTTTTAAGGTTGGAAGTGTTGCATTTGATACGATACTTACATAAATGAGAAATGCTATGAAATCCTGATACTAGTATACAGCTAACATTTATTTTTGTCTCTGTGTCGTAAGCCTACGTGTAATGTTTCTTGTGATTATATATGTATTGAATGGTTCAGATGAACATATTCCATTGTACATTATGTATATAATCCAAATGGCTTGGATACAAGATCTTACAACTTAATATACTATATAGTATCGAAACATGTTCATGTAAACACACGTTGTTCAAATTCAGTAATAAGTTACATTTATAACTAGAACTGTCCTAGCGGGACTAATACCCCTGCAGGACATATTGGATGGTGAGAAATAGTGAATTTGTGCTCATTGAAGAATAAATACATCCTTTTGACATGAAGATTCTTGAGAACAATTAATGTAAATGCAAAACTATATATTCAGCAGTAGATTATTGAATATTGAAGATATACTTGATATAATTTCTGAATGATATTACATGGATAACTACTATTCAGCGTACATGAGCCAGAAAACGACACATCTTTTATTAACAAAATCATCCACAGACAGATGGGCAGACAAACAATGGACTGATGATTCCATTATACCCTCTCCTAAACTAATGCAGTAGTCTCTGTGAAAGAACAGATCATTACAAATGTAAAAGAGAATGACTAAGTCAATGATGTTGAAAAAACACCCGTAAAATGAAAATATCCATAATTTCCTTGCATATTAATGAATCTCAATAAAAACAAGAGGTACTGTGAGTAATGCTCACTAAGAATACCCTCGCTTACCCCAATCTCCAAAAGGGTGATGTTAATAGGTATAAATTACCTCTTTCCCGAGTGTAGAAAAGAAAGGGCATGACAAAACCTTGGGTAGTCTCTTCTCTAGGAGTGCGCTTGACCTTTTGACCCCAAAGTTGATAGGGAACATCTTCGTCCCATCGGTAGTCCATATGTATGATATGAAGACTGTAGGTGGAAGGTAACGCTTTAGAGCCCAGAAACCATATTGCTACATCGATGACTAGAGCGCTTGACATTTTGACCTCAAAATCGATAGGGAACATCTTCGCCATATATATGATATGGCGACTGTAGGTGAAAGGATAACACTTTAGAGCCCGGAAACCATATTGCTACTTCGATGTCCAGTGCGCTTGGCCTTTTGACCTCAAAATCGATAGGGAACATCTTCGTCCCATGGGTAGTCCATACGTATGATATGGTGACTGTAGGTGGAAAGGATAACGCTTTAGAGCCCGGAAACCATTACGTCTACAGACGGACGGACGGACAACCTGATTCCATGTTCAATGGTTTTTAAAATATACTCTGGAAACTGACAACACTCCCTCAAAATGGAAAAAAATATCCACAACTTCCTTGAATATCAAAATATCTCAATCAAAATAGCAGGTGCACAACATATAAGATATATATAAAGTTTTGATGAAATCTGTTCATTGGTGTTAAAGGTATCCTCTAGACAAATGATATCTGCAGACGGACAAGGTCATTCCAGAATACCCCCACAACTTCGTTTGCAGGCTTATAATAAGATAAGTAACAATTATATAATAAATATAATATAATAAATTGTTGATTCAAAACATTAATGAATATTTGATGAAGATTATAATCAGGATTTTGAAGTAATTTATCAAATGGATGTTTTCTCGGATGAATGTATAATTAACCTCAAATAGATTTGGTGACAGGGGGACCCTTTTGTTAATAGAGAGAGGAGGCAGTAAAATGTGTAAAGTGAGGACAAATTTCAACCAATGGACAGAAGTTGTGAGGACAGAATTGCACTATGTGGACAAAAATAATGTCCTCACAATTACGTCCTCATAAATGTGACCTGCAGCATGTGAAAGATGTAGATACAAAATATTAGCTTAGTGAGGACGAGTGGTGTGCGGACATATCCTAACTAATATTCTCTCTAAAAACCTTTCTTTTTTCATAATTCGAAAGAGAGTTTTAGATAAACTAAGTATCCCTATAGCTATACCTAACATTGTACTTTTTTGCCTTTAGAATAATATATGTGTGTATTCACTTCTACACATTGTGAGGACGTCCTCACTTAGTAGGTTTGGTCGGCTAGAGAGAGAAAAAAAATCTCCTCAGCACACTTTATTTCTTCTTTTTTTTTTTTTTTTTTGTATATACATTTGGAAAACGTAGTCTTGATATTATTCATACCAAATTAAGGCATCACTGAATTCATAACAACGAAAAAAAATATAATAGATATATCTATATAATATAATCTCCTCTCTGTTCGTGTGGTCAAGTAAAGGACAGCAACCATTACTTCTTTTCATAAATATGTATTCTACTACCTTAAAACCGTACAAATTGTTCTATATCTACATAATGTGCATTTTCATCTATTCACCATTTCAAAGCTCTGGTTTGTTGTTTTCCTGTATGACTATTTACACGGCAATAATATGTTTTACTATACAACTCCATCTTTCCAAGTCAAGGGTTTCTGATCCGCTCCGCTCCACATAAACATGTGGAGCGGATCAGAAACACTTGATTTTGGAAGATGATACACCTCGAGATCCCAGTTAAACACTTTGTGCTGATATCAACAAAGCTTTGAAAAACTTGATAGACTAGAGTCAAAATAGTTTAGTGATGAAAAGGTTGCAAATGGATAGATATGTATTACAAAGGAATACTTTTACATCCCTTCATTAGTATTAGTAAACAGTGACACTAACCGGTAGCTTCATGTTCGAAGCTTTTTACACTGTGCTAAGATTTATGTCTTTACCTCAATGTTCTTCTCTATCTTATTATCAATTCTGTAAAATGACCAGCTTATCAACTGAATAGTTCCAAGTACGATAGGGTACCAGCACACCAAAGAGAACATGACCCCTTTCAGATCTTCTAGTTGTGTGGGAGACAGAGGGTTTTCTGTCAAGCTTGTTGTGCTTCCTGTAGATTTTTTAATTTGGCTGTATCCATATCTGTTTAGAACGGCCACTGCTAGCATGGGAGACAGGGAAATGGCAGGCTTCACAAATAAAGCATTAGTTCCAAACACCATTGAGGATATCGGATGTCTGCAACAAAGGCAAATACTGTCATTGTCATGATCTGTGAATATACATGTATTCTTTATTTTGAAAATATAAGAGAAGAGAGAAATTTACTTTGATGAAATTGAATAACAGTTCTTAATATATATATATATATATATATATATATATATATATATATATATATCTTTCATTTTCATCATTTTTTAAAAAGCTTGTAGCAAGTTTATACATAAGATTGCAATACCACAAAAAAGCCCTTTGACCAAATCGCTCACTGGTGTTGCATTGATTTTACAGAGAAACGAAACCCATCAACTTTGGGCTCTTTTGTAACTCCAAGATTGATGATTTGTGAGTAAACGCCCGTAACACAAATTGAGAGAGAGAGAGAGAGAGAGAGAGAGAGAGAGAGAGAGGTCTATAAACATGAAACAACAGGTCTGCGAGCTTACTTTCTCTTGTACTTTTGCATGTTGATATCAGCAATGTCCGATAAGGGAAGGTTAAACAATGAAAATGTACCGTTAGCAAAACATCTGAAAGAGAAAGCATGCCTTCATTAACGACCTTGACCTTACACTCATGTTAGTTAGGATGTTGTGTAATATAATTTATGATATCATCAATTATGTGGTTTTCGTAACATATATCACTAATTACGTGGTTGATGTCGAATATAATGTCGCCGATTATATGCCATTACGTGAATCCCCGATCTTGTGGTTTATGAAATATGTGATGGCTCTAAATTATATGGTATGATGTAAAATCACTGATTCTGTAGTTTATGTGAAGGCACTGGTTATATGACTTATGGTATGTAGATCTGGTGCCATGTAACAGTTGGGAACAATAATCCAGGTACTACTCGATGTTAAAGAGTCTTCGCTGTTCATTAATAACAATTATAATGAACCCGGTGTTTTAAACAAGAGGCCCGTAAGTTATATCGCTCACCCGAGCCATCCTCGATCTCTCGTTGTCCAGCTGTTGTGATTTTTAAAGATTTTTTTATCCCATTAAAATTGTTGACCCCATATTGTGTGCCCCAACCTAGCCTCAAAGGGACATGACATAACTGAACATGAATTCAGACATCGTGTGGATGCCTCAACACCCATATCACTAACATGACCTTGCTGCTCTGGTGAAGGTCTAAGTAATTAATCATGGTATAAAATAAAAAGTCTTGCCATAAGAAATCTATATACAATGTAGGTAGAAAAAATAAAAGTAGGTTAAACTCCAAGGTCACCAGGTCAAACACCATGGTTATCACAAGATATTGTCATTAAGAATCTATATCAAAAATAAAATTAAAACCCTACCTAAAATAGTTCAGGAGATATTGCCTAGGTTACGTTTTCTTAAAATTAGGTCGAACTCCCAAGGTCACAAAGTCAAAGATCATCGTATAAAATGAAAGGGATTGCCATAAGAAACTATACACAAAATATGAAAGATCTACATGAAATAGTTCAGGAGACATTGAATAGGTCAGGGTGGTTTTTTTTTTAATTTGATGAAACTCCAAGGTCACAAGATCAAACAATTATGGTACCTCATGAAAGGTCTTGCCATAAAGAATCCATATACAAAATATGAAAGCCCTTCCTGAAGTTCAAGAGATATCTAAAATGTTAAGTTTTCTTATAAGTAAGTAAAACCCATGGTGAAGGTCACAAGATGAGAACTTTATATATATATGTTACACTTTCTTATAAAAACGTCAACATCAAGGTCATGGACTTAGAACTTTAATACGATAAAAGGTTTTGCCACAAGGAATGCATTCATGACATTTAAGTGCTCTATCACTAACATTTCAAAAATTATGAGTAAGATGAAAGTTTTGAAATATGGGTCAAACTTCAAGATCACAAAGTCAAAGATCATGTATAAAATGTAAGGCCTTACTGTAGGGAATCTATAACCCTACCTTATATAGTTCATGAGATATTGAATAGGTTAAATTTTTGTTTTATAAAATAGATCAAACTCCAAGGTCAAGGGTTTAGAACTTTGGCACCAAAGAAAAGTTCTTGTCAAAAGGAATGTGATTACCATTCAAAAGATATGAGCAAGAACGAAGTTTCAGACAGACTAGGACAAAACAATATGCCCCCAACTACAATTGCGCTGGCATAAAAAAAAACTTGAATCCTCACAACTTGGGAACATTTACACTTGGATAGGATTTAGTGTGGCTCTGCTAATCTTGAAAGGACTTTGTTTAAATTAACTTCCTTTGTATCCCTATATAAAACTTTTATTTGTTCTCCTATTGTGGTTCTTGAAAGGATTTTTAGCATTGGTATGTGTCTGTCATCGTCCGTTAACAATTGAACATTTTAAACTTCTGCTTGATAACTACCATTCCAACTCTTTTCAAATGGTATGGAACTTATCTTTGGAATAAGGGGGACATAAATTGTAATTTTCAGGATTCCTGCACCCCTGGGGTCTTAGGGTCGGGGCAAAAACTATCCCAAATTAACCAATTTTCAAAAATCTTCTTTTCTAGAACCACACATGTGTAAGAAAAGCTAAATGCAATTTGATGTAGAACAGGATGGCCTCTACCAAAATTGTAAATCATGATCCCCGGAGTAAAAGTTTTCACCCCAGGGTGGGGCCAAACTTGGTATATACATGTAGTGTTTATACGTAAAACACTTAAAATAACATCTTTAGTGCTATTGGTACTAAATTGAAACTAAATAGATATTTAGAAAGAACGGGTAGTCCTTTAACAAAATTATAAATTTGATGGTCCCGGGGGTACGGGTTTTGGTATCAGGGTGGGGCTAAAATGGTCAGTTATCAAATGTGTGAAAAATAGAACTAATAATTTTAACTTCTTGATAACAACTTTCAAATTCCTTTCAAATTTGGTATGAAGCATCTTTGGGACAAGGAGGACATAAATTGTAAATTCCAGGACTCCTGCACCACTGGGGCCTTAGGGGCAGGGCAAAAACTGCCAAAAATCGGCCAGTTTTTGAAACTTTTCTCTACAACTGCATATCTTTAAGAAAAACTAAATGCATAGTGATATAGAGCAGGAAGGCCTCTACCAAAATTGTAAACTTCATAATCCCCGGGGTAGAGGTTCTGAATCCAGGGCGGGGCCAAACTTGGTATAAATAGTGTATATGTGCAAAACATGTAAATGATATCTGTTTTAATATCATTGATACTAAATTGAAACTAAATGGATATTTAGAAGGAGTATGTAGTCATTTACCAAAATTGTAAATTTCATGATCCAAGGGGGTAAGGGTTTGGTTTCAGAGTGGAGCCAAAAATATTATAGTGATTATTGTCTTCCTCATTTGAAGGACTTCTTTAAGTTCACTGATACAGTATGCATATTTAGGAAAAGCAGAAAAGGATGTACCAAAAAATGGTGAATTTCGCAACCCCAGCGTTTTGACTTTATTAGGGTGAGTCCAAATTGGTGATATCGTTTACTAATAATACATATATTATATTTTCATCAGTTTTTGAAAGCACTGAAGTTTTAAGAACACATCTTGTTTTATACTGTTGCTGAATATTAGAATTTAGCTTAGATATTTAGAACAGGAATTTTTTTTCTAGATTTTTTGCCCCTGGGACTAATGATACTTTTAACTAGTACTCAGGTGACCGATAAGGCCCGTGGGCCTCTTGTTAAATGACCCCACCCTATTTTTATTATCTCCCCTTTGAAGGGGGTAGGACCTTTCATTTTGGAGCACTTGAATCCCCTTCAAATAAGGATGATTCATGCAAAAATTGATGAAAATGTGAAAAGTTTAGACACAGAGGGATGGACGACAGACAAAATGTGATAAGAAAAACCCACTCGAGCTTTTAGCTCAGTTGAGCTAAAAATGAGGGTCTACGTTTTACTTCTGTCATTATTAACAACTCAAAGAGGTCAGACATAGCCTTCAAATGTTATTACAAACCAAAAACTATGAGGAACTGCTTCGAGAACTAAAACTCTTGTCCCCTTTGAGTTGAGTGGTAGAATGTAATGAACAAGGTGTGCTTATAAAAAAAGAAAAACAAGAGTACCGCATACGGTAAATCATAAAGACAAAATTCCAGTGCAATATTTGTATCCATGATGAGAAAAAGTCCGGGAAAATATTTGACTCATTTTACCCCTAAAGTAGGTCACAGTGCACCAATTAAGTTGAAATGCAAACTGAATAAATTTTTCTGAGAGGAAGGTAGTGATTACATTTCAGGGCAATACCTGTATCCATAACCCCAAAAAAAATCATAAACAGGGCACTGCCTTGTTTTGAAAATGAAAAGTTTAGATGTCTCAAATACATCATTGCGTCAGTTGTTTTTTTTTAAATTTAGGGTTGTTGCTATGTTTTACATCGATTATATATGTACTATCATATTATCAATTAAATATCAAATAATTTTTGCACCAAAATCGGGGCATGGTAATTGCAAGGGCATATGGATCCTGAAATGAACAAACTTGAAAGCAAAGTGATTATGGAGAAGAAAATGAAAATGTGAAAAATCTACAGACAGACGGACTGACGGACATCAGAGGTGATCAGAAAAGCTCACATGAACTTTCAGTTCAGGTGAACTAAAATACCGTATTTAATCAAATAAAATTCTTATGCCTTTATGAAATAGTTTGTAAAATGCAAATTACTTCGTTGACATTATGTGTTGCTAAATAGAATGTGATTTGTAAGTTACATGTACATTTCTGTCACATTTCACCTTTATCGTCCCAATTTCTGTGGCATATTTTTTTGGTCAAATTTGATAGACAAAACAGCCTTCTAAATAATACTAAGTTATTTATGCAAACATCGATAACACTTACTCATCCAGCAAGATGAAGCCTATCAGAATCCAGGGATGACCGTTTCCTATGACGTAGTACATCACAAGACCGCCTAAGATCTTCCAAATAAAGTTGGCTCGAATGACCGTCTTGTAAGAGAAATGCCATAACACAGGTGCTATTGATATCACAAGAATCTGCAAATACAAACTTGTGTGATGATACAGAGGTTCTAAAAATAAATAATTCTAATAAGAGAATCCCGTCCCATTCCTCGTCTAAAATATATATGTAGGCGATTTTTATATACAACTGTAAACAGGAAGTACTTTTAGTGTATGCAATATTTGGAATGTTTCCTATGTGTTTTCGCAACCACTACCTGTGAAATGTCTTAAAAATACTCTTTCCCGTATAAAAATTATTCATCTAAACATAATTGGATAAATAATTTTTATACGGGAAATGGTATTTTTAACACATTTCACTGGTAGTAGTTGCGATTCTAAGCATATCCCGTGGAGATCCGGGTTAGAATAGGTCCTCAGTAGTACCCCCCTTGCTTGTCGTAAGAGGCGACTAAATGTGGCGGTCCTTCGGATGAGACAGAAAAAACCGAGGTCCCATGTCACAGCAGGTGTGGCACGATAAAGATCCCTCCCTGCTTAATAGCCATAAGCGCCGAGCATCGGCCTAAATTTTGCAGCCCTTCACCGGCAGTGGTGACGTCTCCATGTGAAATATTTTCTTGAGAGGGACGTTAAACAATATTCAATCAACCAATAAATCATCTAAACATAATCCCTTGCAAAAGCTACAGAAAGTACAGAAAGATGCATTCTATGTGAAATCACCGACCGCATATTTCAATTGGGTGTTTAATACTGGTTGTCAATTCATTCAGTGAAACCTCTTTAATATCTATGGTAGCATTAGATCCGTTTTAATCATTGTTTTCCTCAAAGTAACTATTTATTACAGCGAAACTGATGAGAGTTATCTGCTGTCGTAGAGAATTTAGCCTGTCATTGTCCCCATGGCTAGTACATATAAATATACACGTATGACATTCTAAATTATAACTTGTAAAATATTACATGATGATCACAATGACGTTTCAATGTTTAGACAAATTCTATGTCGCCATCTCTAACCCAAAATTTTAAGACGGAAAAATTTGATTTATCACAGCTGGATCTGAATTTAACATTAGCACCTGAAAGCGAAAACTGTGTATATTTCTTCAAAATATTGTCTTACATTTAAACACGAATATAAACCATTTATTTCAAAAAATTACAGTTCTGTTGCAAGGAAAGAAACACATAATCTATATTTTTATTGCTTCACACGTGATTATTTGAAAATTAAATTTAGAGGTGGAAAGGTAGTGAGTCATCTAAAAAGAATGATTTGCACAAATAGAGAAAAAAAACGAGAGAGAGAAAAAATCTTAATAGTTTTTAATGTTACAGGGAAGTATTCAAAACATTATATATATTTCTTCATTTGATTTCATCTTATTCTTATCTTTGATTGATTGATTGATTGATTGATTGTATCTTGCTTAAAGGGTAAAACAGTCCAAAAAAAGTTTACATGATAAATGATATGATAACTACATATATATGATAAAAATTTGTCATACTATTCTGTTGATATACAGCTTAGATAAGCTTCAGTACTAATTTGAAAACGTTAAAAATTGAAATTCCCGCCATCTATAGAAGCTGTCATGATGTGGAACTCTTTTGTATTCAAGAGCACAAAAATAAATAATTTTGACGTCACACCGTCTGTTCCGGTTTTGATGAGATTCTAAGATCATCAAATATGTGCATGTGGTAGATTTTACGAAATAGGTTGATGCCTCCTTGACAAGCTGTTAATTGTACTAATGCGAAAGGGAGATGTGAAAAAAGGTTGGGGTTTCTTCCGAAATTCCTGACCCAACCAAGTCATCTAAAAAGAAAAGACTATGTAAACTGTGGATCCATCATTTGCGTAATGACAAGTTGAGGTTCGAGACATTCGTATGAAGAAACGTGTGTCGTCTGCCTAGTCTGCGACATGACTGAGCGTCTTCTTTTCTCAATTTCTTCTTGCGAAAGAACGGGCTCAAATCTGTACGATTCCAAACTTAACTGTTCGTGACTTGTCATGTTTACAGTGCTGCTGATGAACCGACGGCGTGACGTCATAAATTAAACTTCAATGGCCGCTCTTTTAGCGACAGGTAATTTAAAATCTATCATGGATTAATATTGATTTAATGGTTAAACAGGGGGTTTGTTGTTAAAGACTGTTATTTACGATATCAATAAGTAATACTGCATTCTTAAAAGCAACAATGTGGTTACGGTTGTCTTTCCCTTTAGAATTCGAGAATTTCTCACTCATATGGAGACGTCACCAATACCGATGAAGGGCTTTAAATCTAGGCCTATGCTCGGCGCTTACGGCCATTGAGCAGTGAGGGTTCTTTGGCGTGTCATACCTATTGTGACACAGGACATCCGTTTTTAAGGTCATTCCCGAGGACCCGTGGCATTCACACCTGATGCCGAGTGTTTGGCGATGGAACTGTCACTAACTGTTTTAACGACTTTGGTCTGTCACGGTTGGGATTCGAACCCCGACCTTCTGCATGCGGGGCGAACGCTCTTCCTCTAGACCACCGCTGCGGTTTAAAGCAAATGGAACGTTATCTTTCAACGTTTCTTATTTTATTGTATTTTTGCCTTTGAAACACATGGAACTGAAACACATGGAACTGAAACAAATGGAACTGAAACACATGGAACTGAAACAAATGGAACTGAAACACATGGAACTGAAACAAATGGAACTGAAACAAATGGAACACTTCATATATCGTAACAAGTTTTTATTTTATTTTATTCTTACCTTTACAGAAAACAGAACACTGCATACCATAAAAAGTTTCTAATTTCATTCTTACCTTTGAAGCAAATGGAATGCTACCATAGAAAGTACTTCGAGCACTCTGACTGATTTCATCCGAAGAAATCAGTTGATCACAAATAATGGCCAGAAAGTTGAACAGAAAGGTTCGGTGAAATTCCTGAAAAAAGTTGGTGATCACAAAGGAAATGAAGTTGATGTCCCTGACTATCTGCCATGTCTGTTGCCAGTATGACTCTTGTCCAGTTTTCTGATGACAAACTTCATCAGCAGACTTGTTTCCGTCTTCCATCTGATTAAGGTCATACTGTGTATGGCAGTGTTTCCCACAGTAATACATCAGATACCAGCTGAATATTGCTATAAATATAGTAGTTACTTGGAATGCCCTGAAATCTTGCAGACCATGAGAAGCATGTTCCAATACCATTATGCTACACGAGCTGAACAGTGAGGCTAATTGTGAAGCTCGGGTCAAGGTAATTCTCGTGTCAATATCTTGAGAGATTTCAGTGAAAAGACAACATGCTGCCAAACCAATAAATGTAAAGAGCGTGTCCCATAAACACAGGGCAATGACTAAGTGAAGACCTACAATAACTGGATGAGTACTCCACTGAAACCATGGTATCAAAAAGGACAGAGAGAAAAATGGAGCCGAGTACAGAATCATGCTGCGGCGAGTTTTAAGAAGTTTGAAGTTTTTGTTGTCAGCACAGTAAGCAAACAAAGGATCATTAATAGCATTCCATACTAAAAACAGAACCTGTGAGAATTGGAACCATGATTCCTGTATGTGGTAAAAGTTCAGGAAGACTTTCACATAATAGAAATTGTACGCATTACTCAACAGACCAAAGCCAGCCGTGAGAGCACAATAAGCCACTATCTGCTTTCGTTGCATGCCACCCATTCTTATTTTGTGACTCCTTAAAGTTGTATTAGAATTCCACTGCATATTGGTCTACCTGCAATAATAAATAAGGAGCGTTCAGTCTGACATGCAGAATATTTTACTGAGCAATAAGGTACAGCATATATTATCCTATTACACTGTACATAGTACTCTCTGATTGGAAATCCGCGTTTTGTCAATTGCAAAGGTGAAACAACACATATCCTTATACACCAAATGTAAATTACCAGTAATGAAAATGTACTACTAGTAGGCCCTCACTAAAAGATGTTCCAGTGAACAGCCCTCTTGTTTATGTTCCCAAATACAATGGTGCACTTAGTATTTATCAGTAAAATCATCAGTACACAACAGATGTGAAATTCTTTGGCTCCCAGACCCCAGTCTCTTAATTCCAAGGCGTAATCCATTAATTTCTCCTTTTTATTTGCCTGCTTGTCAAGAAAGGAGAAGGTACACTAAGGGTCAGGCCATTTCGTATTTATGTTTTAAGAGAAGATAATTTCGATAGGTAAAATTATGTTAACGTCTTCTTTATTTTCCTTGATTTTACTAGGCCAAAGCGCTATACTAAGTGTTCCTTCTCCTTTCAGACACCATAGACTTCCCTTTCATAAAATCCTGGATCCACCACTGGTTTAGACCATAGATTCAACATAACATCTTGTGGCAAACTAAATGCTTCGCTGTCAAGCTCATTGATTAGTGACGCGTTATCTAATTTCAATGCGCTAATCATATATCAACAGTATAATTTACTACAAGCATTAGCAGGAAAAGAGGAACTCAAACAGAAGAAACAGAGAAGCTGTTGATGAATCTGTACTTTAGTAACAATGATAGCTTCATGTAAGAAAATGCACCATAACAATTTCTTGAATACTTGATGTTTTTATAATGAATTCATTTTGAACAGTGCCAATTCATATTACCTTAAAACAAAGTCGGCTATGGTCAATCGAGATTTTAGTGCATATATTAATCATTTACAATGAGCACAAGAGACACACAAAACCAAATGTTTCAAGCAAACAGATAACATGCCTTGATATTCCCTGAATGAAATTGATCTATTTATAAATGAAAACGTACTGCCACGTCTCTCATGCCCTAGGCGCAGGAAATTTATAAGGTACAAAAAATTCTATATAAAGAGTTTTTTTTCTATCATACGATATAGTAAGTTTTTATCATAATGACAACTTTAATAAGGGATTATACTTTTGTGAGAGAGATTCAATGTATATATTATTGAAAAATTGAGGAAATTCGAAATACAAACAAACTGGTTGACATGCAAGACAAATAATATTCAATCCGAAAATATATGTCATTGAAAGTACAATATACATATACTAACAGTTACATACTTCTTACTTGAGTGACAGTCTTTCAAAGAAAAACGAAAGCACAAAATCATGAGGTTGAATAACAGTACAAATTCGAGCGTACAGAGCTAATACGATTTCCGGGAATAATTTTAACAGCTTGATCTTTAGCATATTCGTAGAGTGATTACTAAAATGTAAAACCATGTATATATTTCATGTGTGTCGATAGTACAGTTTCCCAACTAACATCACAATATGTGTCATTACTGACTTGAATTCCGACAGGATCAGATTTTAATTTGCGGAATTGTGGTATCCTTTCAGTTTTCGTACAATTCTGGGCATTCACTTTCTTGGAGTGGATCTGTTTACCGGCAGAATGGAACTTTTGTGGCAAACGCCGGGTGGACTTACTATTGTAATAGTATGGGACTGTTCAAAGCACAGATAAAAGACTTCAGGGTGGACTCACTATTGTAATAGTATGGGACTGTTCAAAGGACAGATAAAAGACTTCAGGGTGGACTCACTATTGTAATAGTATGGGACTGTTCAAAGGACAGATAAAAGACTTCAGGGTGGACTCACTATTGTAATAGTATGGGACTGTTCAAAAGACAGATAAAAGACTTCAGGGTGGACTCATTATTGTAATAGTATGGGACTGTTCAAAAGACAGATAAAAGACTTCAGGGTGGACTCACTATTGTAATAGTATGGGACTGTTCAAAGGACAGATACAAGACTTCAGGGTGGACTCACTATTGTAATAGTATGGGACTGTTCAAAGGACAGATAAAAGACTTCAGGGTGGACTCACTATTGTAATAGTATGGGACTGTTCAAAGGACAGATACAAGACTTCAGGGTGGACTCACTATTGTAATAGTATGGGACTGTTCAAAGGACAGATACAAGACTTCAGGGTGGACTCACTATTGTAATAGTATGGGACTGTTCAAAGGACAGATACAAGACTTCAGGGTGGACTCACTATTGTAATAGTATGGGACTGTTCAAAGGACAGATACAAGACTTCAGGGTGGACTCACTATTGTAATAGTATGGGACTGTTCAAAGGACAGATAAAAGACTTCAGGGTGGACTCACTATTGTAATAGTATGGGACTGTTCAAAGGACAGATAAAAGACTTCAGGGTGGACTCACTATTGTAATAGTATGGGACTGTTCAAAGGACAGATACAAGACTTCAGGGTGGACTGGGATTTGTTACAATTATAGGAAGTTGTGTACGTGATCTAATAGCAAAATATACCAAGGCTTTCCAGTTCACTAAATTAAAACTAGGAACCTTACCACCTTGAATTGCCACCTGGTCTGGTCCCACATGTACTTGTAAATCATGCAGACCTTAATAGGTCCAGTGTACGTAACTTTATATGTTGCCTCCGCTCTTTTTATCTATGCAGCTGTTTTTGCATGCTTAGTCAATCTTTCTTGTTTTTAATTTATATTCTTGGTGAATTCTGCCTGCAGAGTGAATTTTTAGGTCACCTGAATCATTCAGGTGACCTATTGCTATCTGTTTTTGTCCGTCGTCGTTCGTCGTGCGTTAACATTTGAACATTTTCAGCTTCTTCTCTGAAACCTCTGAACCAATTTCAACCAATTTTGGCATATAGCATCTGTGGGTGGAGGGGAACAAAAATTGTGAAATTCGTGGTCCCTGCCCCTCTGGGGCCTGAGGGATGGGGCAAAAACCATCAAAATGAGTGTAATTTTAAAAAATCTTCTTCTTTACTCCTGTACATCAAGAAGCCAAACTGTGGACATAATTATAATGAGCGTTGAGCCCTCTACCAAAATTGTGAAATTCATGGCCCCTGGGGCAGGGGTTCTTGTGTTAGGGTGGGGCTCTATTGGTCATATAGTGAAAATGTAGAAATTCTTTGAAAATCTTCTTCTCTGTCTCTGGGTATTAAGTAGACAAACTAATAGCATGGTAATGATGAGCAAGGATGCCTCTTTAAAAATTGTGAAATTCATGGCCCCTGGATCAGGGGTTCTGGTTTGTTAGGGTGGGGCTCTATTGGTCATATAGTGAAAATGTAGAAATTCTTTGAAAATCTTCTTCTCTGTCTCTGGGTATTAAGTAGACAAACTAATAGCATGGTAATGATGAGCAAGGATGCCTCTTTAAAAATTGTGAAATTCATGGCCCCTGGATCAGGGGTTCTGGTGCTAGGGTGGGGCTCTATAAGTCATATAGTGAAAATGCATTATTTCTTTGAAAATCTTCTCTGTCCTTGGGTATTAAGTAGACAAACCAATAGCATGGTTATGATGAGCAAGGATGCCTCTTTCAAAATTGTGAAATTCATGGCCCCTGGGTCAGGGGTTCTGGTATTAGGGTGGGGACCTATTGATCGTATAGTGAAAATGCATTTTATTTCTTTGAAAATCTTCTCCTCTGCTGTTGGGTATTAAGTAGACAAACTTATAGTATGATAATGATGATCAAGGATGCTTCTTTCAAAACTGAAATTTATGGCCCCTGGGTCAGGGGTTCTGGTGCAAAGGCGGGGCTGATTGATTATATAGTGAAAATGCAATATTTCTTTGAAAATCTTCTGTTTTTGTCCGTCGTCGTTCGTCGTGCGTTAACATTTGAACATTTTCAGCTTCTTCTCTGAAACCCCTGAACAAATTTCAACCAATTTTGGCATATAGCATCTGTGGGTGGAGGGGAACAAAAATTGTGAAATTCGTGGTCCCTGCCCCTCTGGGGCCTGAGGGATGGGGCAAAAACTATCAAAATGAGTGTAATTTTAAAAAATCTTCTTCTTTACTCCTGGACATCAAGAAGCCAAACTGTGGACATAATTATAATGAGCGTTGAGCCCTCTACCAAAATTGTGAAATTCATGGCCCCTGGGGCAGGGGTTCTTGTGTTAGGGTGGGGCTCTATTGGTCATATAGTGGAAATGTAGAAATTCTTTGAAAATCTTCTTATATTGGTTTTATCTAAGGAGTAAATAACCCTTTTCTTTATGATGTCTCAGACCTAGGTTTTTTAAAAAGGATTATTGATTGAACATAAAAATGACACATGTACTTCATGACCACATAGCTATTCAATGTTTCTTCCATCCAAAAGTAAAATTCTTATATCTAAACACAAACCTAATTCAAACATTGGAAGGTTGTTACATGATACTCAGGTGACCTATAAGGCCCCTGGGCCTCTTGTAAATGTTTATATTGATTTACTACTATTATTGAATTTAATCATATTTAAATTATATTCATTAAATTCTTATTACTACTTAACAACAAAATTGCGAGTTTGAATTTTACTGCTGCTTTTTAAGTACACCCACTCTTGCTTGTAGTGTTTTATTTCTTCCTCTAAATAGTATGCCTTCGTATCTGTATATTCTTGCATGAAATATTTGTTTTAAACTTTTGTTAATATGTAATATGTCTGCGTATATGTGTACATGCATGCTATGTGTCTTATTTATCTTTGTCGTTGATATATGTGATAGTCAGTTAAAAAGCTTCGACATTGATAGCTCATGTATGTTGGTGATCCATTTACCATCCGTATGACCATGACAGGAATACAAGCATTAAAAAGTTTATACGTGAGGAAAGACCAGAATATTATCAATCAAAATGATCCCTGTCACGCGGCTAAGTCCGTAGTGAAGGTTGGTTGGTTAGTTGTTTGTTTGTTTTACGTCCTGTCCAGAATATTCCCCTCATATTGAGACGTCACCAGCTGTAGGGGAAGTACCACGACCTATGATTAAGCGCATAAAGCCGTAGCAGGGAGGGTTCTTTAACGTGCCAACGCCTGCTGTGACACTGGACCTCCGTATTAAGGTAATATCCTATAGACTCGTGATTCTCACTTCTAAATGCCGAGCGTTTGGAGAAGGAGCAATCATTACCCTTGTTCACGTCTTCGGTTTGACACGGCCTTGGCATGAGCGGGGCTTGAACTCACGACCCCACAGTGATTATCACACAGGGGCTAAGCCCGTTTCGGGCCCGAACTCCGTGATACCATAAATATAGAAAGGGGTCTAACTCTGACACAGATAAGAAACTAACCACTCGCTTCAAATGCCTAAAAAATCTTAAACTAGGTAAACTATGCGTAATTTGTCGTTTTCCTTGCATAGATTAATGTTTTAACTACTTGCATGCCAAATTCTTAAAATAACAAAGATATACTTCATCGTTCTCTCGATTTCACTTGTTGATTTTTACTAGGACATTTACCGGTCCAGGTCACGGAGTCGTTTCTCGCGTATGACAGCAGCGAAATTCAGACTAGTATGGAAGATTTCGGACCTGTCATCAATTATACGCTACTTACTTCCTCATATTTTAATAATGTTCTTCTTGTAGACGTTACACGACTTATTTTTCCTCAGCAGCATCGATATCAACTGATGACAAAAGCTGCCGTTTTAATGAACGCACTAAATACCCGATAGACTTAAAATCTCAAATACCTTAAAACTGATCAAAACATTATTCTTGTGATATTGCACTTAGAGAAGGAAATTGAACATTATTTCTTGGCTTTTTTAATTTTTTGTGTTTGTTTATTCTATTTCATTTAAATTATTATTACCCCATTTCCCCCTTCTTTAAAGTTTTAGACATTTCTCACTGACGCCATTCAAAATTTCGTGCTTTACATCAATACATGGTTCCCGATGATTTTGTTTGAACACGTTTGGACACGTATTATGTTGAGTCCTTCAGTAATGTATTGTACATGTTACAGGACAAACATAACTAGGTACCAGATGATTCATACATGATCTAACAGGTTCAGGTACCAGAAGATTCGTACATGATCTAACAGGTTCAGGTACCAAATGATTCATACAACATGATCTGACAGGTTCAGGTACCAGATGATTCGTACATGATCTAACAGGTTCAGGTACCAGGTGATTCGTACATGATCTGACAGGTTCAGGTACCAGGTGATTCGTACATGATCTGACAGGTTCAGGTACCAGGTGATTCGTACAACATGATCTGACAGGTTCAGGTACCAGAAGATTCGTACATGATCTAACAGGTTCAGGTACCAGATGATTCGTACATGATCTAACAGGTTCAGGTACCAGATGATTCGTACATGATCTAACAGGTTCAGGTACCAGATGATTCGTACATGATCTAACAGGTTCAGGTACCAGATGATTCGTACAACATCATCTAACAGGTTTAGCGACATGTCACCGACAGGCAGTCCACTGGTATTTATGAACATCCGACCAGGAAAACAAAGAACATTTTAGTACTGAGACGGAGTAGCATTACTGAAGTTTCTGTGTTACACGGTAGTTATGATTTCAGGTATAATACCAAAATAAAATTCATGATAAACACGGATAAAGGCATAAAAAATTAACAAACAAAAAAAAGGTTCTACTGATTCATTGTTTTACGTCCCGTCGAGAATTTTTCACTCATATTGATTCCGTGGGGATCCGGGTTAGAATAGCTCCTCAGTATTCCTTGATTGTCTTAAGAGGCGACTAAATGGGGCGGTCCTTCGGATGAGACCGTAAAAACCGAGGCCCCGTGTCACAGCAGGTGTGGCACAATAAAGACCCCTCCCTGCTTAAAGGCCGTAAGCGCCGAGCATAGGCCTCAATTTTGCAGCCCTTCAACGGCAATGGTGATGTCTCCATATGAGTGAAATATTCTCGGTAAACAATATAAAATCAATCTATCAATCACTCATAACGTCACCAGCTGTAGGTGAAGTAGCACAAATTTAGACCTATCCTCATCGCTCAGGGCCGTAGCAGCGAGAGTTCTTCATCGTGCCAACGCCTGTCGCGACACGAGACCTCCGTTTTTAAGGTTATATCAGAAAGACCCGTGAATCTCACTTCTAAATGCCGAGCGTTTGGCGAAAGAGCGATCACTCCCTCTGTTAACGTCGTAGGTTTGATGTTGGCTTCCATGGCACGAGCGGGGATCGAACTCACGACCTCACAGATACGAAGCGAATTACGCTCTACCAATAAACTCAAAACTCTTTCGATCTATCTAAAATATGGCGCCAATTTCTGGAAACTTTCCTGATTCCCTGTGTTTGAAAAATAATTAGATACTGGTGGTGTTATTACTGAAATATATAATATAGAACAATTTTCATTGAATTCAATATTTGGTGACAAATTGACAGCTAATGCCCCCTTAATGTACGTGTATTCTACTGTCCATAAACCAGTTCAGGAGGCAATGTATACTGTTAGCAATTTCAAAAATATCACTTTTACAGAGTGAAATGTAATAACAGCCATTCAACATCTGTTAAATGCGCCGCTGATTGTATAGATATTCAGATATCAAATGTGACAGTTTGCACTTGTTAGTGTTTGATATTTTACCAATACAGAGGAACAATGCAGTCAAAGCCGACTTCTTTTACTTTACGGACTTTCCTATCCCGGTACAAAGTGCTGGAACTATCTTTCAGATAAAAGCATTGTTTAATGGTCTGTGACTGATTAGCGAATAACTTAAAGAATTTAAAAAACAATAAAAGTTGAAATAATGTCGTTAACAATGAGAAAGAAGTCGCACTGGTCTATAATCCTTTTGGAGTGAAATCAAACGAATCACGATTATTGAATTTGATCTTTTCGGATCTTTAATCACTCTCGTTTGTCTAGTACGAAGAATGAAATGAGAGGTGTGTTTTTGGGGGGATAATTTTGATGTGACATGACGATGGTGGACTGGATTCTGTTTATGGTTGTTACATTTCAGTTTTTTAATTTGGGACAAGGTAATGTACAGCAAATGGAAATGATGCTCACAAACTAAAACGGATTAAGTAATGTATAATAATGTAAAATATCGAGATTTGCATGTATATTCAAAACTTTCGAGAGTCTTATGAAATGTACTGATTACTTTCTGAATATCGTGAACTTGTCCTATCATATTCACAATTGAGTTATCTAGACTTTTAAAGGGTTATACATGTACATACCAAAGGAGCCTTTCCGAGGCCCGCAAAAACTCAAACTTTTTAGCCGAGTTGCAACGAAATTTGAACTCGGCTATTGGTTTGGTGATGCGGGAAGTGTAGATTGCTGATTTCTGAATAAGAAACGCCTAACTTTACTTAGTGTCTGGTAAAGCATGACTAAGAGCACAACTAATTGATCTGCCTGAAATGCATTAGGTTTGAAATATTATGACAATGTTTCTGACAAAATATCTGCAACTTTATGATTGAATGAAGTATCTTCAAATCGTATGAATGAGGTAATCTTTACATATACGTGAAAGTCTTGTGATTTTTATACATGTAATACGAAATGAATTTGACATCAAAGTATGGTGTTTTTAAAATAAAAGAATCGAAAACACAATCCGACATATTTCTTATGAAGCGCTTTAGTTTCATATGAAATGAAGTTAATTTCTTACATTCACGTGTGCCAGAATCCCCAGTCGTTAATAAAGACGCACTATATTTATCGGTATTCATACGCGCAATGTTTACAACTGCAAATGTAAAACTTTAAGAAATATGTTTCATTTATGAAAGTACATGTATATCAAATGGTGTATATACTTGGAGCCCCATTCACACACTGGTATGTTGGATAGAACGGCATATTGAATGATGCGTGTTATCCGTTGTGAAGAGGATTGGTATATCATTTCATGGGGTTTTTTTTTTGGGGGGGGGGGGGTGCCTTTGATATCTTTACAAATTGTAACGATAGACATCTCCTCATGCAGTTATAAACAATATGCGTATGAATACATAACTATTTGATGACTATAGTACGTCTATTTTAACGGCTGGGAATTTCGACAGAAATGAAAGTAAACTAGTTGTAAAATATGAATTTCTCAAATATGCTCCCAAAAAATAAAAGTATGGAGCACCAAATTAACAGAAACTCAAATAATTGAAGATATCTTTTTAAAAGTATTTGAAGATATCATCAATTTAATTATTGTACACAATAATTGAATTGATACTCGCTTCAAATCAATGATTGCTTTCATCAATTGAATTGATGCACGCATCAATTCAATTATTGCTCTCATCAATTCAATTAATGCGCGCATTAATTCAATTGATAAGAGCAATAATTGATTTAAAGCGCGCATCAATTAATTAGATATTTGATGCGCGCATCAATTGAATTGTTGAGAGCAATAATTCATTTGATGTGAGCATGAATTAAATTTTTGTTCCCATCATTGTTGATACCATCAATTCATTTGAAAAGAGCAACAATTACAGCAATCATCAATTCAGCAGAATAATTAATGCTATCATCAATTCAATTAATGCGCGCAATAATTCAGAATTGAAGATATCATTAGACCTAATTATTTGAAGAGATCTTTGATCGAATTGTTGCGCGAATGAAATGAATGAATGTTATCTTCAAATAATTAAAGATTAAACAGGAAACAGACAAGAAGTTCATCAATTAATACAACAGAAACAGAAGCCTAAAACTGCAATTTTTGCAACATGAAGAATTCATACGATTTGATACTGGAAACGAAGAAAAGAGGCAGAGATAGATCTATAGGACTGTATGATAATGATAACCTGTTGTTTCCATGACTCGGCATGAGAAAAGCTGGTTTTGAGGCTCGAAAAATTATGTCCATGTCAAGGCACCGGTGCGAGTCTTCAGTAAAATCCTACAACAGAAATCTCTCAGCAAGTGAACAAAATCTATCTGTCAGTTCATATTCATTTTCTCTTACACACCCTTGAGGTAAAAAAAAAAAGCAACCTACCTGCACCTTAGTTTAAATCTATCCTACATGGCTACAACCACGGGTCCTTACGATGAACATGCCGTTATTTCCTTCCAAACTTGCAAGAACCTGACCAAGAGCTTAACGTTAACTTGATCCGCATTTCACAAATTCTATGGTCGTTATAACGATCTAGTTCGTCAATACAACCTATCATTGGGCCAAATGCTGTCTGAGGTGTTTCATACCGATTGCTAGACCGTTCTTGGCACACTGATTTTGACTACGGATAACTCCGTTTACCTGATCAGGATATAGGGCTCACGGCGGGTGTGACCGATCGACAGGGGATGCTTACTTCTCTTAGGCACCTGATCCCACCTCTGGTGTGTCCAGGGGTCCGTGTTTGCCCAACCATCTATTTTGTATTGCTTATAGGAGTTATGAGATTGATCACTGTTCGTTATCTTCACCCTTTAACTTCAAGTAGGTCAATGCCACTGTTTCTCCATCACTGATCGAGACCAAATTACATCACGGATGTAGTTTACTCCGCTCTTCTTGTCTTCAATTCAGTTGACTGCGCTTTAAATTACCTTTATTTTACACACGTTTCGTCTTGTTTAATCTTCTAAATGAAATATCTATATCTTATATTCTCTTAGATATTGTTCTTAATCATTAATTCGATAAAAATCTAAATAACTATATAATGTGTTGTCCGATCGTTATTTCGGTCATCTGCTACTTAAGTATGGAAGCTCGCTAAGAACACAAATCAAAATAGAAATTTGAATATAAGAAATAAATTATCTTTTTTGAGTGTTAATTCTTCGCCTTCGGGCGTCATAGGATTTGATCACGTGATCACCTTCATGTCATATCCCAATAAAACTAAAAAATGAGATCTTATTTCTTTACTGCCAGCTGTCCGTACACGTCCGGATAACTTGGGATTATTTTTATCCAGTTATGTATATAAATACTGATTCGCCCTCAAACACGGTCACGCTGTAAGACATATTAGAGCTTTAACTATGCCAATTTACTAAATATAACATACATGTAAAACTTATACGGTACCAATTTTGATGCACCAGATACGCATTTCGACAAATAATCTCTTCAGTGATGCTCAAGCCGAAATTTTGAAAGTTCGAAATAACAATAAACTTTTGAGAGCTAAAAGGAAAACTAGAGTGCCAAAAACTGGAGCTAAATTCGTCCAAGGATAGAGCTATGCAAGAGAGAGATAATCCTTAATTTTGAAATGAATTTCTAAATTTTATCACAGCAATTAAATATACATCCGTATTTTCAAGCTAGTAACGAAGTACTTAGCTACTGGGCTGTAGAGACCCTCGGGAACTAACAGTCCACCAGCACAGGCCTCGACCACAGGGGCATCTTATCCGCTCTGTTCTCTATCACACATATAAAAATACACGTATTTTTATATGTGTGATAGAGAACAGAGCGGATAAGATGCCCCTGTGTCTCGACCCATATATATATATATATACATGTATATATATATATATATATATATATATATATATATATATATATATATATATATATATATATATATATATATATTATAAAGAACCCTCAAGCTTTATTATTCAATTTGATGAACAATGATGATCAAAATTTGAATTTCATATTACATAGAGCAGTAACAACAAAATGGAAGCACAGAAGCTAAACGTATTGTTCTGTCAATCCCAGGACGTTATAAGGCGCGACTTGGCGTAAAGTGAAGTTATACGATACAAAAAATGTAGATAAAGGCAATGAACCAATCTATTTGCGTTTGCAAGTGAAATTGAATTTTTCAAAATATGTTGCTATCAATTTCTTTTTTACAAAATAAAACTTATTTCACTTTGACTATCAAACTTTTTCATATTGTATAAATTATGTTAACGATAAGTTACGCCACATAATTTCGTCTTGGGATGACTTTATAATAGAATTAAATTTTCTGTTTTCATTTTTGCTACAGCAATATTGTTCTGTATCATATATAAAATTAGAATTTTCTTAATAATTATTTGTCAAATTACACCCGCCCCGGTAGCATGTAATGGTTAGCGCACTCGCTTCCTCACTGTTTCTTCGCCAAGTGCCCGGCATTAAAAGTGAAAGTCGTGGGTCTTTCGGATATGACTTTGAAATGGAAGACTCGTTTCATGATGGGCTTAGGCTTTGTCACAATAAACAACTCACTCTCGGCCGAAACCCCATGCATGGATCAAAATTTGACGGCAACAAAGACTAATTATAAGTATGCGTGACATATGAGTCCGGTGTAGAATTTATGCTTCTATGTCTAAAATTCTTAATTTATTACAGGAGGATGCGGCCCGTCCCAGTCCGACATCATATTTGTCACAGACGAGTCGGGTTCGGTAGGAGCCCCCAACTTCCAGCTGACCCTGGAGGCGCTGAGGGACACGGTAGCTCTGCTGGACATTAATTCTGGCAACGTCCGGGTCGGGGTGATGTGTTTCCAGTCGTCACAAAGAACTATATTTCATCTCAATGCATACACTTCGGTCACTGGCATGCAAACTGCCATCATGAATATTAATTATAATAGCGGAGGGACAAAAATTGGAAGTGCCATGGAATTCACCCGACAGAATATGTTTGTTTCGAGCAAGGGTATTTTTTCTCAATGGGTCGTTTGAAATGTATCACTCAGAATTCGTATTGAATTGAAAGTGTTAATACATTATAATTAATAATTATAAATTAATACATGCCCAAATTAAGAAATAGGACAACAATTAATTACCTGTTGACCTCTTGTACTAATACTTGAATTTCAGGTGACCGTGCATCTGCCACAAACATTATGGTGGTGCTAACAGATGGCGTTTCCAATGACAACGAGCGAAGTGAGGCTGATCTCGCCAAAGCTGCCGGAATCGTCATCATCTCCGTCGGAATCGGAAACAACTTGGATGTTCCCATGTTAATAGATATTGCCCAGGATTCCTCCCACTACCTACAAACCGAATACTCGCAGTTAGCGGTTACTCTGTCAGCATTCGTCCAATCCAAGGTCCCATGTCCTTGGTGTAAGTACAGTTTACACTATTACTGCCAAGGAAAATTATTCAAATTGTTCATTAATATATTTTCTGTGGCGTGGTATTTTCAAACTGGACGGTTCCTAATCAATGGCATGTTTATTTTTTATTCACTTCATACTCTGAGTATTATATTTCCAGATTCATGGTGATTGGGAAGATTCAGACTCTTAATATATGTTGAATGCGCTATCTGTTTATTCTCTTCATGCTCTTATTAACACTAAAGGAAAGAGAGTACCAATTCTTTTCCCATATACCTTAATACTAACCTTTTGCCCCCTCACTAATTAACTATATCAATTTTAGACAAAGAACCCCAGCATTTGAAAGTTCATTTCAAGTCCTAATTTAAAAAAAAGATTTTAAAAATTATATAGGGCACCGTTGCTTTTATAGGTCATATTAGTACTTTTTTTTTTACAACACATAACGGTCTGCAATGAATTACACCTTTTATTTCAAACACAACCCTACCATGGTAATTTCCTCAGTCATTTCTCGATTTTATGCGATAATTTTTCATCCCGACAATTAATTTAAACTTCTATAATATTTCTTTTAATTCCAAATAATTTCACTCTTGATATTAGCCAATCACGCAACATCTAGACATTTATACCTCTGATCAATCTTGGGGTAAACTGCGTCCGAGTTACGCATCCGGGAGTTTGGTATTTCTTCTCCTATCTTCTACTGTCCACTCACCTGTTGTTACCTTATAAAATTAGATATATTGTGTGTATACATGTACATGTTCTAGATGTATTCCGATGAGTTGTATTACTCAAGGACAATAAAGAATTGAATTGAATTGGTACTCTCATTTTATGAGGCATCAAACATTATTTTCACCATTCAAATCTAGAACAATTTTCGACTGTGATTACCAAATCTCTGGAAATTTTGTGTTAATTTGTGTTTTGGGGTTCTTTTTCTATATTGCATTTTCAGGTGACTCAGGACCAACACCTCCCCCCCCCCCTCCCCCCCCCCCGACCCTATGACGCGTGTTGATGTTTTTATGTCTCCCCTCCCCCTTGGAAGGGGGACATGTTTTAATGTGAATTCCTCTTCTCTTACAAAGTTTGTCCGAGCCATAACTTTTTTCTCTTTTGACATAGACCTTTGATATTTGGTATGTTGGTATACCATTATATAACTGTGTCGTGTTTCATTTTTATGACCTTTGACCTTAAGCTTTTATGTAAAGGTCAAATGATAAAAAGAATTTGGGTTGGGTTTTTTTGTTCGAACCATAATTTTTTGTCTTGACATAGGCCTTTGATATTTGGTATGTTGGTATACCCTGATAAGATAGTGTGTCGCGTAACATTTTTGATGACCATTTACCTTGACCTTTTACGTAAACTATGGAAAATGGAAGGGAAGACATCAGTTTTAGTGTGCTAAAATAATTCTTCTTAGATTTATTTGTGTCCTTACGGAGGACAGGAGGACATCATTGTAAATTCTTATCCGAATATACACACCATGGCAATGTTAGCATCTGAAATTATTATTAAAATTCAGCTGATCGTGAGGACCCTTCACCGAAATGCTCCAGGAAAAGGCCAAGAATTAACATTAACATTTCAATGCAGAAACTTCAGAAGAGTACAAAACTGTCAAAATAAATTTTAACTATAATTTGAAATACTAAGAATAAAAACTACGCAGATATTGGTAAATCTTTAATTACAATTTGATGGATTATTCTTCTTTTGCTGAAAGTTCGATAATAAATGACAAATCATTCTTCTATTAAAAAATCGTATTAACATGAAAGGGAGAATACGTATATGACAGATGGAATACTCCTTGAATTTCATCATGTGATATTCTCTACACATATTGTATGACGTTTTCGTTGCAGATTGCGATACCGGTGGTGGCTTTGAAAGAGGCGGTGATGTATCAAAAACTTCATCTCTCAATAGCAATACAGGTATAAACAACTTTGATTATGTTTTGCTGAATGGTTTTATTTTCAAAAGAAAATTATAAGGTATCTGTGAATTATCTAAACCGCCCATTTAATCATTCTGAAATATTTCAAAAACCTTTGTTCACTCAGGCGTAACGTACATCCTTGAGGACACTTTGTCCACCATATCGTGTTGTGGGAGCATTGAGTCTTGGACTTTCTATCCCAAAAGGTCTGGCTCTATTTACCTACAGATTTGGCGTCCCGTCTCCGGATCCTCATCCTACAAACTGGTTGGCTACAACTACTTATACGTACATTGTACGTCACTCTTACATAATCGTTAAAGCGTTTTGTTAAATTGCCTCATCGCAAATCCTTTACACTTTGTCTATCGCTTTTAGCTTCCAACACTAACAGAATTGTGAAGTACACAGTCCCAGATAATGAACGAATTACGGTAAACGATGGAGACAAAGTGGGATGGTAATATCTTTCCTTCTTCAACAATATGGTTAGACAAATCATTAAAGTACTCCAATTCTAGAGAAATAAATAATCTTCATTTAACTTGTTAAATTTCTAATCCGGATAGGTACAGTCCTGGACAGGAAATAATACCGTACACGTCGTCCAGCGGAAGTAACAACCAGAAGCGCTTCTCCTGGGGAGTTACCACAGTCGGCACCACAAAAAGTGTGTCTTCCTCCACAACCATCAACGCTCAGTTCGCCATTAAACTCAATCTGGAAAATGGTACGTGATTATTTTACACAAAGGATTCTGGAATCCCGTTATTTTGGTGCATGCATAGGGCGAATACTACTATGATCTGATTTTAATGTTAATTTTTTATCTGATTTTAATGTGAAAGTGGCTGCTCTAAAGTTTATACAGAGTTAAAGGAAGCTTTCTTCACCACGAAACCACACCCTTCACAAATCTTCTGTTCAATTCATTCTGCAAGAATGATCTTTATTCATTCAGTGTTAGGAATTAGAAGAAGAAAATAATCATAAAATTCTTAACTTTCGGTTTACCGGCATATTTGCCCTGGATAAAGTGTAATGATTTAAATATTTCATTATATTGTTAACAATTCTTATGATTGTTGTGAAAGCTATATATTCAAAGAATAATAAAAATAAGTGGCTACAAACGAAGTCATTTAAAGCTGTGAATTCTCGGGTCGCATGGGGCTTTAATGCAATTTTTTGGCGATGTAAGAATACTTATAATGGGTGGATCTGTACCTCTCTGATCTGTCCCAATATTTTTCCAGAGAGCTACATACCTGCAGCTACTGTTTAAGCTACATATCTGCAGCTACTGTTTAAGAAGAACTTTTTATTGACGTAGCTGCATGTACGAAACTTCCAAACTCCTTTTGGATTCATATTTTCAGATACGAGCGAGTTGTGGTTTGTAAACTCAGGCAGGACAATACATCTCTATGACAGCGCTCCGTCCGGAACACCAGTGTACAATTTTGTGATTGGACAACGTTCGCAGGATATGCTAACCAAGTCCATGAGTGATCCAAGTGGAAAATTCACTTGGAATTCCGACACAGGTGAATTTAGAACATCAGAAAAATTCTATTTGATATCAAATTTGTTTTTTCTCACTCTGCATGCGTACAGCCATAACTACTTTTATTGCAAACACAGGCAGTGTGAGTACTAGTGCAACACTCGTCACTGGGCAGACATACGTAATGACGTTTACTGCCAGGAAGACTTGTCTTAATACCACCATATCCGGCGGCTCGTTGTCCGTAACAGCTTCCAATACTGTAAGTAGGGGGATGAGAAATATATCCCGTATCATCCATAATTTCCCTTGAGAAAGGTTACTCGTGTATAATTAAGAAATAAAGATCGCGTTTTCATGTATGTTGCAGGATTACCTCCGAGGTCGAGGAAATGTGTTTTGAAATATAAAAGCCGAGGCTCTTATATTTCAAACAATATTTCGAGACCAAGGAGGTTACCCTGCAACACACATGAAAACAAGAACTTTATTTCTATTCTACGTTGACTCAGAAATAAACAGTCAATCACTTTCCTATATAGCTACGAATTAGGTCACTGTGACGTCATGGCAGTTTCCTAAATGGCCTACATTGATTTTTGCTGACGAAAAAGGTGAGATGGTAGGGGTATTCTAAATCTATTTTATTTCAAGTAATTTAAAAGTATTTCAAATATTTAGTTTGATGTTAATGGATTAAATCAATTGCTTTGAATACACAGTTCAAGAAAAACTTGTTTGTGTATCGCCATGTTTGCACGTATCTCTCTCGGAATGCAGACGATTGGATAATTATACTGAATGACAAATGTTCCTCAGTCATTTATGAATTTGTTTTACAACATATATTGATTGATTTTTATGATTCTGAAATTGTATTATCAGCCATCAACTTTAATTAGCAAAATACGAAGTGCAAGCGAGATGATTATCAATTTTCTCATAATCAGTTATAACGTATGATGGTATATCGCAGAATAATGACTGCAGCATTTCTTTGATCCTCGTAATAACCGTGGTAGATTCTAAAATTATTATATGTGCAATTCAGCCTCCACGAATAACGTCACTACCCGCGGTTATGACGTTGTCGGAGAACCAGCAAACCAGCATAACCCTCCACGTGCTGACCGTGGAAGACGACACGGATAACACAGTGACCTGTGCAATTGAATCAGTCGATCCATCGTCTGCAACGTCCAATTTTGTTCTCAACGGTGCTTCCTCGATGAGTAAGTGCAATTTAGAACCATACAGTATCGTATATCAAATAATGATGGAGAAATGGTGTTCATCATGTCATATGTTACAGGTTACAATTTGGTTTTAAACGACAACCCCGGTTTTAGTTATGACACCACAAAGAAATACACAATAAAACTTTCCTGCAATGATGGAAAAAATAGTCCTGTTTTTGGATATTTCAAATTGTTCCTGCAGCGCAACGTTCGACCCTTCTTAAGCAACATTCCAGGTAAGTGATAGATTCTGTTATACAATACCAACAGTAAGTTGTGACTTGTCTTCTTGCTCATACCTTGAAAAATGGCATATTTCTAACGGTAAAAATACAACCATGTATGTGCAAGTACTATCACAATATTCATCATGATTCCACTTTGAATTCTTTTAAATCATTATAGTTCATAGTGCATTATCTTTTTTTACACAGCCACCGGTTATTCCTACAGTGCCAGTTCCAGACCCAACATGACTGACTTCATAACTCTAGCTACCACAGATCCAGATAACTCACAATTCACATACGCCTTTGAATACTGTGGGCCTTATTCATGTCCACTTTGGATGCTAGATGACACGAGTAAGTTTGGACTGAATAAAGCTGTTAATATTCAACCGAGATTTTGATTTGTTAAAGATTTAAGGAAACATTTTGTTATTTGATGAGGACCTTGAATCTCATGATATTAGACAGGATCTGCTTTATTTCGTTATTTTTCACGTTGAAAGCGGGATTGGTAGAGTACAACCAAAGCATGGCAGGATGGTGGAAGGGTGGTTTTAACGTGGGCTTCTCCGTAACAGACGGTCAGACGAAATCGAAAACTAGATATATACCGGTTCACCTTACCGGTAAGTTATTATCCCCTCGCAATCCATTGTTAGAAGGGATATACATGTACATGTACTAACGGGACCATGTGTGTGTGTGTGTTAAATTGAGTTTGGAGACACTCTATGTACAGGCCACATTTTTTTGTTCGATTGATTTGATACTTCATATGTAGCTTTGTTATCAAGAGAAGAATAACATTATTGATTTTGGGGTCAAAGGTCAAGGTCACTACGGGACTTCCTAGAAAAATATATCTGAAATGAGTAAATGAATTCTATATTTGCTTTGTTTAAATAAATAAACAACGAACGAGTTAACATCATTATATTCTCACGTGGTACATTTTTGCGGGAATACTTCATGTAAACAAGACGAAGGAAGAGGCAATCAAAATATTTGAAGACTTCAAGAGAATAATTTGTATCGATACCTGCTGCAAATAGTTGAGTCCGGACTGTTACTGTCTTTTGTGGTAGACTTTTGATATTTGACATATACCAATGCGTGATGTGTGGGTACTATGGTTAGTGACCTTTGATCTTTAACTTGATGTTCACACAACTTTTGAAGCTTTTGTGGGTAAATTCCTCAAGCCGATGTGTCGTGTTCCTAGTTTATGATCTTGAAATTCCACAGATATCTAGTTAAGCATAACACTTTTGTTTTACCATACCTTAAAGATAAAGAAAATTAAAGCTCATAAAATTGTGCTGTATATACCCTCCCTCGTTGGAAATCGTGGACATGTCGACTCTGAGGCCCTTGATTTGAATTGTGTAATGATCATATTTGTATTGTAAAACCACATGTTTTAATTTGTTCCGTTATATACAGGTTACCGGTATAGCCCATCTTTCATCAGCCTTCCCACAGTTAATAACATCGTCATCAACGAAAACATACCCCCTAACCAGTATCTGTTTACTGTGACCTTTTATGACCTTGATGTAGACACGCTGACACCGACTTTCACAATAACTAATGGAGACTGGACTTACTTTACCATCAAGGACAACAGTAAGTAATTTATGTCTGTCTGAAAACAACCTTTATCTGAAATAGGGAATATTGTGAATTCTGTCAGATTAATGCCAAAAACATTGTTTACAGCGGATGTATACACAAGCAATACCCAAATAGACTATGAAACCTTGCCAAGAACAAATTACTATATAACAGTTGTAGTAAGTGATGGTACCTCAACAGTTAGCAATGGATTTCGAATTCACATCAGAGACATCAACGAGGCTCCAACCTTCCAGACAATTGTGTACACTGTCACTGCTAACGAAGGAGCAGTGAGTTACAGTCTTGTTTCACTTCAGCCACTACGTCTTCTTTCACTTTACCCACTATGTCTTGTTTCACTATATCCACTATGTCTTATTTCACTTTACCCACTATGTCTTCTTTCACTTTACCCACTATGTCTTATTTCACTTTACCCACTATGTCTTGTTTCACTTTATTCACTATGTCTTGTTTTACATTACCCACTATGTCTTGTTTCACTTTACCCACTATGTCTTGCTTCACTATATCCACTATGTCTTGTTTCACTTTACCCACTATGTCTTGTTTCACTTTACCCACTATGTTTTGTTTCACTTTACCCGCTATGATCAGTTGATGAGTCTTGTTTCACTTTACCCACTATGTCTTGTTTCACTTTACCCACTATGCCTTGTTTCACTTTATCCACTGTCTTGTTTCACTTTACCCACTATGTCTTGTTTCACTTTACCCGCTATGATCAGTTGATGAGTCTTGTTTCACTTTAAGCACTAAGGTAAGTTGCTGAGTTTTGTCTCACTTTACCCACTATAGTAAGTCAGTTTTATTTTCTTTACCCACTATGACCCTTGTGATAGGTTACAATAAAACAGGGTTTCGGCGAACATGCTTAAAATGAATCCGTGCTTACAGCGAAGTAATTTTCCTTGTAGTTTTAAACATATTACGATATAACAAATTACGTTTATAACAAATCTGTATCGTTTGACCTCAGCACAGCATAGTCTTATCATTTTACCAACTATGATTTACAGAATCTTTTTTCACATAACCCACTATGATGAAAAAGGTGAAAATAACTAATAATCACATAATCCTCTAAGAAATTCAAAATCGAGACCAAAGCAAACAGAAAACGTTGCAGAGTTTTGTTTCACTTTACTCACAGTCTTCTTTCATTTCACCCACTATGATGTGTAGCAGTCTTGTTTTGCTTTATCCTATATAGTAGTTACAGTCTTCTTTCACTTTGCTTACTATGTCTTGTTTCATTCTATCCCCTATGCTGATCTAAACTTTTAAAAGTAAAATGTTTCACATCCATTTTTATAGGCAGGTACACAATTGTCGCCATATCCGCCAGCATACGTCTTTACAGATGTGGACGCCACCGATAGTCACTTCTTCACGCTGGACTGTGGAGCAAACACTAGCTACTTCAGCTTCGATCATACAAGCGGATCCATTTCGTTTGGACGTGTGGTAGATGTTGATACTGGAGCTCCAAGAATGGTATCGTGCAACGTTACGGTATACGATAAAGGATATCTTACCGACACAGCAGACTTGTACATCATCATTTATGACGTCAATGATAATGCGCCTCGATTTGATCAGAAATATTACACGTATTCCTTATCGCCCGGTGTAAGCCTTGGTACAGTGGTTGGATTAATTACGCTAACTGATGCAGATTTAACTGCCCCACACAATTCAATAGGACGTGTTTGGTTCGAAAACCAGCCTACAGATTCATCTGGACAAAATTATTTCTCGTATGATAACGTTACTAAAGAATTCGCCGTGGCACAGAATTTGAGCCTGTATTTTTTCGGATCTTATCTCGAGTTCCAGCTAAAAGCCAGAGATCTGGGGTCGCCTCCACTAGAGTCAACGGCCAACATTGTGATTTTGTTTGAACCGGTAAGATAAATATTTCTAGTTTGGACTTCATATTCTTGGATGTTTAAAAATAGCAGTATTTTTCAACTTTTTCATTTGACAGACAACAACCACTGTTGCTGTGACAACGACTGAAACCCCGGGGAGTTTCGGAAATGACGCCAAGAACACGCTATGGATGACTGCTGTTGGAATGGGGGGAATAGCATTATTAGCAACTGGAAGTTATGTTGCTGTAAAAGCGTTCACTAGCAGGTACATTTAATTTCGGTCAGCAACTGCTTTTATTTTATAACAATGTGCTTTTATTTGATTTGATGTGTTGTTCTTTGATCCTGGTAATGGATATTTTGTGCGATACATCGAGTGTAATTCAATTTTTGAATGTGTATACCTATCATGCAGTGCGTCGAGCATTCCAGGAGGAAGCAGCGGGCTGATTAACGTCTCCTCCTCACCTCCGTCGTCCGATCCCGTAGCACCGCCACCCGACGATCCAAAACAAGAGAAGAAACCCAAGAAAGCCAAAAGTAACGACCTTATAAACTAACATATCTTTAGAATAACAGCACCGAAAATGTAGGTGAAATAGATTATTACCTATTTATTCCTTACCGGTATTTTAATTTTACATTTTCCCTTTTTTTCAGGCAAAGGTCGCGACAAAGTCTTTAGGGACAGCAATATGGTGTGAACTTTAGGAAAGATTTACATTAATCCCATCGATTTCTCTAGATATATATATCATTCATTGTTTTCTGTTACATGCTATTATATAAAAAATACAGGGTTATTGAACTTGGTGAATATTGGCCGAGTTGGGTTTGAAATTGCGTGCTTGTGAACTAATCTATATTTCAGTTGTTTCATGTTCGCAATTTATTCATTTTCTCGTTAAGTTAGAAACTGAAACTATTGGCACTTATATGAATGCCTGCAATATTACAGTAACGCACCTTTTCAACGGTATTGCATCGATCAATGCATGTGAAAGTTTCAAATTGTGAATAATGATTTTTGCTGGTCCTTAACTATAATTGTAGGTCAAAATACTATAAGAATTAATTGATAATAGTAGACAAAATATCGAAACCGGCTACCAGGGCTTACCAAACGATAACTGGTTCGCCATCTTTGTTTATATGAATTAAGCGGGCAATAACGTTTAACTTGATAGGCCTACTCGGAAGGTTATTTCATGAAAGTTGGCTATCAGTAATGGAATAGATATTGCATGCTAAAAGTTTTAAGGATTTAGAAAAATATCATTTCTGAAAGAATATTAGCCATATAATAAACTGCATTCGTCGTTATCATGTTTGTGTATTTTTTTTATTTTTATTTTTACATTCCATTACGCCATCATTTTTGAAAACTTAATGTAAATGAGATATTTATTTACTTTTGTAAAAAAACAAAAAAACAAAAAACAACAAAAAAAAAAAACAGGGATGAAATATAGTGGAACAAACAGGGATTCCAACCCATGCCTTCTGAATCTCTAATCAGGTACTCCACCAAGTGGGCTATGTGGCTGTGAAAAACACCTCGTTGGTTAACACACTCTCCGTTTTCCTATCAAATAAGTATTGAACAACGGGATTTTTTATTTCCTTTGAAAAAAAGATAATGAATGCCCAAACTCTCTAAATCACGGACTACCAATCTTCCACAGCGTGTTTTGCATTATGGTCATTCTGAAGATCCAATTTCGAAACAAACAATACATCATCGATTGTTATATTGATTGTATATATAACGTAATTTATCAATGTAATCAGATACAGAGCAATTGCAAAATTCTTTTTGGAAAATCTATATGTATTTATATGATTAAATTTGAAAGTCCCAATGTGAGTGTGAATTCATTGCTGTGGTGTTTCTAATCCCAGACAGCGGCTACGACATACCCGGTAGATTTAGAGAAAGCAAGAAGGTATGGCATTTTACAAAGTTTTCCTCTTTTTAGATTTATATCATACAATATACCCTTACATTATATTTTAATGAAGCATTTGTCTTTCTTTACCTACAAATAATTTGCATGAAGATCCAGCTGGTATGACTACCAATCTTCCTCAACATGTTCACTTTTTCTGTATTTGTTTCTGGTTCGTTAGAAATGATGGAGTCCACTTCACTATTCACATGAAATTGCACTAAAGCTTTATTTTGTCAGCGCCTTTTCCTTTGTGTCCTTTCCTTTGCACTCATCACGTGATTATGAACTGAAATCTCTCCTTCCAGCAGATATTGATCCACGGTTCGAACCATTTCTGTATTTGATCCTGGATCAGTATTTACCGACATATTATCAGGTGACCGAGCTCGGAAAGAAACCTTCGAGGCTATTTTCTTCCTTGGTGCTAGTTTCGGATGTTGATTAATTCTGCGTATAGATCTGAAAATAGCTATTCAGTCTCAGAAATAGATCATTCTATTATTCTCGGTGTTTTATAGTCTTAAAAGCTATTATTGATACTGTCCATACCTGATTACTGGGGCTTTAAACTTTTTGTAAAAAAAAAAAAAAAGAAAAAAAAAAAAAAAAAAAAAAGCAACACAGCCGATACTGAACAGTAAGGATAGAGTACCCATCCCGACTACCCACAGGACATTGCCAATACTGTCGGTAAAACCCCACAGTTGTTCCGTTGTACTGGTGGTTGAGCTGATAGATGTGGTCTGAAAATTATCATAACACAAGTGAAACATATTTGATATCATTATATTCTTTACAACACCATTTCATTTCATACGAGCATCTTGATCTTTAAAGAAAGGAAAAATGCAAACATCTCACATCATAAAATAATACTGTAACGATCGCCGTCCCTGTGTTTCCTGCGAAGTCTACCGCTTTTGCAATAAAACTACACATTTTGGTATCCGATATCAGTCAGATTTCTGTTGACGTACAAACTTCCATTGTCACTGATTGCAAAGTAGTCCACATCTTGATTAGTCAGAGTAAGATTGAAACTACTGTAAACATTTACGTCATTGTCCGATACCGACAAATTCCCCACGCTTGCACCGACAGGAGTTTCCGCTGACACCGCAAAGGTATATCTTTCTTGAGGAAATTTAGGCGAGTGGTTATTAATATCTGTCAATACATAATCAAGCTAGCGTTGGCAGATAAGCCCCCCAGCATCCCAGACTACTGCGGTACATATGAGAGTTGATGGTCTCTCGCTGTCCACGTGATAAGTAGCAGCAAGAGTGACCTCCCCTGTGCTGGCATTCATACCGAAGTACTTGCTGAAAGAGCCGCATTCCATTCCATATGTATGAACGTCGTTTTCGTCTGGATCACTGACGGAAAACGATGGGGAGGGGAATGTTGCTCCATACTACAATCATAACCGTTACATAAAATATACGCCTGAATGAACAATCTATATGTAGATGAAAACCTAAAACTGTACGGTATTAGAAGCAATTACATACTTTATTTATTGAATTACCAATTTATTGTTTCTGTCTTGTAACTGCCCTTTTTCATAAAAAAAAATTGCTACCTACCGAACCTTCATCACGTGATATGTTGTACACAGCCTTATAAAACGCTGGCGCTTCATTGATGTTGGTGAAAAGTATTGCAATGATTGATGACGTCACAGTCTTTCCGTCTGACACAGAGCAGGTTAAATTGGTCAAACGATTGCTCATGCTCTCGTATTTAACTTTTTTATTGGTTGTTCTAATTTCTCCAGCTTAAACAGGAAATACATTATCATAATTTCCTCATTTGATTTACATGATTTTTTTATATAGTGGAATGTGCATAAATGTATTTTGAAGAATTTCCCACAACTTACATGATGCATCAACAGAGACGGAGTCAGAAGTCGGTGTGAAGGAAACAGTTAAGGTGACGGCGTCCGTGGGATCTGGATCGTACCACTGGATCGTGAAAATACACTGGTTTGTTCCGATATTCTCATTCAGAGCAAATACCGAGGACGTAGGCAAATTGACAAACGCTGGTTGATTGTTGAAGTCTGATAAAAGAATTGATTTCCCAAAAAGTTCATGTCACAGTTTAAATATAACAGTTTGATATAAAACGTTATTAGTTCCCTACCGACGAAGTCGAAGAGGACTTTAGGTTTGTGCTCCGTCCGTCAGTCCTGCAAATCAGTTTTCCCCACTTTTTTCTCTGTTCTTGTAGATATTTATTTCATATTTAGTACATTGTTTCGCCATAACAAGTTACAGATCAAGTTCGAATTTGGTTTTGTTCCATTAATTTTTCACTAATTTATGGCCCTTGGATTTAGAAAAATAGCATGAATTGTCAGGTTTCCGACTTCTGTTTTGATGTCCTTGCAAATATTCATTTGCTATTTGGTACATTGCTTTTATGGAGTGTCAAATTAACATAAACTCAAATAATTGAAGATATCTTTCATTATTTGAAGATATCATCAATTCAATTATTGCTCCCTTTAATTGAATTAATGCGCGCTTTAAATTAATTATTGCTCTCATCAAATGAATTAATGTGTGCTTCAATTGAATTAATAAGATCAATAATTGATTTAATGCGCGCATTAATTCAATTATTGCTCTCTTCAATTCAATTGATGAGAGCATCAATTTCGTAGAAAATATTGCTCGCAATGATTAATTTAGAGCTCGGTATGAATAATTTCATGATCTCTTTAATTCAATTGAAGATATCTTTAATTATTTACAATGCTTTTGTATAAAGAATTAATGCGCACATCAATTCTTTTATATAGAGCAACAATTCAATTAAAGAGATAATTAATTCAATTGTGGATAAATTGAATTGATGATATCTTTTAATTATATAGTTGCTCTCTTTAAACGAATCATTGCTCTCTTCAAATGAATTAGAAATATTAATTCGATTGAAGAGAGCAATAATTGAATTCATGCACGCATTAAATCAATTATTGCTCTCGTCAAATGAATTAATGCGCGCATCAATTCAATTATTGCTTTCATCAATTGACTGAATGTACGCATTACATCAATTGTTGCTTTGTATCGCACATCAATTTAATTGTTGAAATCATTAATTCATTTGAAGAGATCATTAATTCGATTAAAGCGCGCATCAATTCAGCTGAAGAATCAATGTTATCATCAATTTAATTAATGCGCGTAATAATTCAGAATTGAATATATCATTAATTATTTGGGGAGATCTTTAATTAAATTGTTGCGCGTATCAAATGAATTGATGAAATCTTCAAATAATTGAAGATATCTTCAATTATCTGAGTTTATGTTAATTTGGCACTCCATATGCTTTGCCATAACAAGATACAGATCAAGTTTGAATTTGGTTTTGGTCCGTTGATTTTTCATTAAGTTATGGCCCTCGGACTTAGAAAAATCGCATGAATGATCAGTTTTCCACTTTTTTTTTCTCTATTTTTGCAGAGACTCATTTAATATTTCGTACATTTCTTTGCCATAACAAGTTACAGATCAAGTTTGAATTTGGTTTTGATTGGTTGATTTTACACTAAAGTATAGCCCTTGGACTTCGAAAAATAACATGAATTATCAGTTTTCCGCACTTCTTTTTTTTTTTTTTTTTTTTTTTTTGCTTACTGATAGTCATTTGATATTTTGTGCATTGCTTTGCCATAATTTCGTCTCGGTCCTACGTTATGTCCTTTAGAATTGATATTTGATTCATTGCTTTGCCATAACAAGTTACAGATCAAGTTTGAATTTTGTGATTTTTCGCTGCGATTTTCGCCCTTGGAATAGTGTGAATTATCAGTTTTTCGGACATTTTTTTTTTTTTTTTTTGGTTGGTTGTGCTTGATAATTGGTACATTTTCAGTTTGCTTCTACAAAGTTGATAAAAACTAGTAGAGTCACATCCACACCTGAGCTTAAAGTTCTTATTTATGTAGATAAGAGTACTAAACTCATTAAAACTCCTGGAATAGTAATACAACAATGTAGCTAAATTATTCATGATCACCTACATTTCACAATTCATTGACTTGGTTAAAGACCTAAACCTAATTATAAATTTGTCTTTTTTCATGGTCTAGTCTTTGTACCTGAATAGTAATTGATTTCCAACGATTTCTATCCTGGTTCCCCAATTTGTTCTTTACCATAACCTACATAACGAACTTAGAATATTGTTGCGGTCCAGTAATTTTTGCGACCGGTAGGGGACTATGTATTGCCATGCAATACTCTCACAATGCTTGTTGGTGGTGGTTATGCACTACTCACTGAAAAGTCCGACACTTAGTGTTCTGGGACCAACATTCGTTCTTCCATCTGATACGTATATTTGGATAGTGTACCCGCCAGTCTGGGGCGAAATAGATGACAAAGAAGACGTTGTTTTCACCTTTCCATCTAAAATTGCAAACGCAAAATTATTGTTGGAAATGTGATTCAAAAACTGATATTCTGATTCTTCATGTATTAAACTTTAACTTACTACATTGTATTCCCATTTATCCGGAAGGGACAGGAACCGTCACACGAAATGCTACAAGTCAACGAAGAAGTGTCGGTATCCACGGCTGAAGCCGTAAAGATATGAGAACCAGACACATGCGCAGTGACATCAAGGCTGATGTTGCCTGCAAAAAAAGCGAAAACAGTGTCTACATGTTTTCAGATTTTTAAGAAAAATCATAAATTTTTCCATATTATTAATTCAGGTTTTTGGCTTACTTGGAAGATTTGTAAAGTTAGGAGGATTATTCCGTCTGATGTACAAAGTAAACACGCTCTCTATCACGGTATATCCGTATGTGCAGTGTACTGTGACGTCATACTTCCTGGTGTTGGAGGTGTATACCAAAGCGCTGCTATTAACGAGGTAAATCCCATAATCTAGAAAGAAAATTACCTCAGTTAAGTGAAACTCAAAAAGATATACAAGCGGATTGACCTTTTCAGACGAAGTTTGAGCTGCTATAAGAAAACTAATAAATAGTCGGCCACGCAAAAATCATGCAGATGGTACGTGATTCATTAATGAAAAGAGTGCTTGTATATAAAAGATTTTGATTTTTCTCCCCAAAGTGCTCAAATATCACAATTTTATTTGTAATTTTGCCCTTGTACATGCGAAATAACATTCTGCATTACTACAAAATGGGCACATGACTCTGTTAATTCCATATATAATGCAAACAAACTGTATGGAAAACTTTGAAATTGTCTGTCAAAGTGGTATATCAAAAACCAATACAATTCCCATGGTGCACATCCATAGCACTACAACATATAAAACAATTGCCTTCATTATAAATCGCCTTCATTATAAATCGCTTATTAACAAAATTGCTTAAGTCTTAGTTACTTAAGCTGTGGAGTCAGTATACTACCATCTTTCAGTCTTGTTTCAAATACATGTGTGGTTTCATTATTGACCTCTATTGGTCCTGGTTTTGTAACGTTGGTTTCGCACGTGACTGAATCATATGATCCAGGGTCAGTTACAATTATGCTATGAAGTAGATGATCTGCAATGTATGAAGTTCCCTCACTGATTTCAAGAAATGTTGGTAAACTAGTAAAGGTGGGAGTCTGTTAAGTAAATATATATATATATATATATATATATATATTTCAATATGATCATAAACCTTTTACTAAGCCACGTGTTCAACAACAACAACTTGAAGAAAAGAGATTGCGATGAGATGTGAGAAGTTTTGGATACATATTGACATTTCTGTGCTATATCTTGCAGTAATTCTTTCACACCTGGTTTGAAGATGTGACGGTTAAAGTTGCTGACTCGCTGTTCCCACATATATCAGAAACTGTAAACAATGCCGTTTGAGAAGAGCTTAGCCTCGATTTCACGCTAACCACGCCTACAAACATTTAAACACATGCGAAACGATGAGCAATATAAACTTAATATGAATGTATTCTATCATTGGTTTCTGTCTTCTAAATTCATATATTTACGTGAAGCAGAATCATAGACTAGAGTAGCAGAGGTTGCCATGGTAACAGAAAGTGTATCTAGATGGTTGTCATAGTAATCATTGTCTTGCACGGAAATCTTCATAAGGCTATAGCCCACAGCTGGTTGATAAATGGAAAAGTCTAAATTGATGAAAAATGGTGTGGAATCTGAAAATTTTAAAAATAATGAGTTATCAGGTCTGACAAGATGTTTACTGCAATTCTAAAAGAATCATACAGAAAATAAAATACCAGATGAGTTTTGAGTAAAATAGTTGCTATGGATGATCGTCCTGTAATACATGTACCATTGCTTGAACGTACTATTTTGTTCAAACTCAAGGATTGATAGAAACAAAGATTAATAGAATAGTGTATTTTTCACCATCCTTGTTGAATTAATGCACTTTGGGTCAAATAGCCATCCCAAGTCTTGTATCCTAGGCTACATGTATAATGTATAACAATAGAAATCTTTATAAAAAGTCATCTACCATCCATCATAACTACGGTCGCTTTTTCAGGAAAATAGTATCTTGAATTTATCTTTTCCAGGGTAGTTCACCATTCTATTTGCACATCAGATATGAAAGAAGCTGTATCATAAAAGTTACATTTCTTTCAGTATTGAAGCCATTTTATGAAATGGCCTTTGTTTCTTCCTATTCCTCTAGTTTTTCGAGAAATGGTCTCGACTTTCCAAAGATCTTCTTTAACGTCAGCTTTCTACAATTCCGATTGTTAAAAGGTGCTCTTTGCATAATTATTTATAATTCTCTGTGAAATAATGGATACTTCATCTGTTTGGCTTAATTTCTTCTCTCCTCCTAGAGAATAGGGCCTCAAACATGCATCCTCCAATAGCTTCTCTCTTGGCTGCTCTCGCAGTTTCGTTCCAACTAACGAGCCCAATTTGTACTCTCTCTTTCAACAGTCCTTCTCCACCTTTCTTGCGGCCTTCCCCTCTTTCCCTCCGAAGTCTATGTTAAGGTATTTTGTTGTTATGTTTGTTGTCTCCCGCAGAACATGGCCAATCCAAATTCACATTTTCTATCAAACTAGAGTGCTGATTTCCTTAATTCCAGCTCTTTCTTGCAAATTGATGTTGCTTATCTTGTTTGGCCAAAAGACCTTAAAACTTCTTTAACATGTGTGGAGGAATACATCAAGTCTTTTCTCATCTCTGTTCGTGACTTTCCATGTTTCTGATCTTTATAAGAGGACTGATATTACTTTGGACGGTTGGACCTAAAGATTTTAATATTTAAAATTTCTTCCAAAATGACCTTCCATATCTTCCTTAGTTTGTTGAATGTTACCTTCACCAGTCCTATTCTCCTTTCCATGTCTTCCTTCGTTTGTTGAATGCTATCTTCACCAGTCCTATTCACCTTTCCATGTCTTCCTTAGTTTGTTGAATGCTATCTTCACCAGTCCTATTCTCCTTTTCATGTCTTCTTCAGCACCTCCACTTTTACAGATTGTTGCTTCTAGGTAGACAAAACTGTCTACCTCTTCAACGTCTGTTATCATGGAGTCAGTCGACGCTTGGTTAATTCGCATGACTTGTGTTTTGTTGTTGTTAATTCTTAGGCCAGTGCTTCTTGCTGCTTTGTTGACTTTGTCCACCTTACTCCAGTTACTTTGTATCTGTTGTTTTGGTGTTAGATAAGAATGCTATGTCATCTGCAAAGCCAAGGTCTTCTAATTTGCTTGTACACTTCCATCTGATGTTGTGTGTTTATCCAGTCTACGATGATGAGAAAGAGGAATCCCGACATGTTACATCCTTGTTTCAATCCCGATTTCACCTGGAACCATGTAAGTCCACTTCCGATTTGGACGGCACTCACTTTCATGGTACACTGCTTTTACGATTCGTACTAGTTTCGTTGAGTACACTGCCGAACGCTTTTCTACGAAATCTACGAAGCAAAGATTTACTGCTCTACTATGTTACGTAGTACGAATATTTGTTCAGTGATACTTCTACCTGCTCTGAATCCAACTTGTTCTTCTCTGAAGATGTTGTCAACTTCCTTTGCTATTCTCTTGATAATGCTGATGTTAATAGTGTTATCCCTCCTCAACTTCATCTGTTTGCCTCTACATTATTGTATTTATTTACGGCTCAATTAACGAAATTAACAAGTCTAACTATATAGCTAATCTTAAATTTGTACGAGTTTCTTGTTGTTTTGTTTTCTTGATGTTACAAACTGTAACTGCATTCTTTGGTCAACGCATCTTTTACCCTACTGATGTCACATCGGTAACTCTCATTGTACATGTCGGAATGTGTGCAAAGTTCTTTATCTTTCGACGACGTGTAATCACTTTCTCAATAACGATTCTCACTGCCCTTTCTCACATATGTAGATCGTTCGTCAAATTCCGAGAAACGTCCAGCAACTTGGGGTCGTAAAACTCTAATGAATTTTACTTAAATATTCCTTCTAGGGCTTGATTCTTCTTCAATGTTCAACGAGAAAATGAAAAGAAAAGCAGACTGTAAAACTTTCGATCCAAGTTTATACCTTTTCCATCCAAAAAGGGGGAAGTGAAGGCTCCAAATTCACTATGTTCAACCAAATGCGGTTGCAATCCCCATAACCCCCTACCAGATCAGCAAATGAGTTGTCGTTGCATCGTAAAAGGGCATTATTTCACCAGATGGCGCACGCCCCCCGTTATGAGAGAAATGTAAAAAGATACCGGCAATTCCCATGTCTCTCCGAAAATGACACACATTACGGCTGTGATGGAGACTAATCTGACAACAACATCATCATTTGTAGTATTATTTTCATGAATGATTTTTATTTTAATTACGCTTGAATTATCATACATGTACGATCTCATAGTTAGCCTCAAACTCTAGGCAGCTGCTGGAATGGAAACTGTGTGACGTCATTGATCACACGCTGGGAGTATAAATCCATGGGATGGTAATGATCCAGAAGGGATCCTTTACTACCTATGTAGACATTGGTACAATAGTGTATTTCAAACCAATCCAAAGGATATCATTTTTCTCCAATTCACGTCTGTGAAACTGTTTCGTGTAGGGATGATTCAACACACTCTTGGACTTTACAATTACCGAAAAAAGGACACCCAAAGTATGTCTGCCCAAAATTCAAAATCCTAATCGTAAATGTGTGTGTGAGAGGGGGGTGGGGTGTTACGCTACATGGGTTAACTGCACCACTTGAAACTTACATTCTTGCCATTCAATACTACCACAGAAAAAAGGGGACAGTCGCCCAATATATCTAACTTTGCGTATGAAATAATTACATGTAAATATAACGGAATATGAACGTTGTCCAAAAAAAAGGGCGGATAGTATGCCCCATTACCCTGATTCTACCCGCCTGATCTGTATATAACTAACTACTTGGGGATTGTATACAGTTAATTACTTTGGTCCAAGCTGGCTCAGATGGAATGGCTCCTGGTCTCCGTAGTGACAATGCTAACATTGTTCCAACTGAACGTGTCTCCGGGCGCCAGATCCCCAGCGTCCACATACCACACAGGTGTGGCGGAGGTCGGCGCCGTATACGGAAGCATATCAAATAATAAAACGGTAGCTGATGTTATATATGCATTTTACATTCAGAGAGAATTCATTGTTCAATTTCGCAATCGCTGTATTCCGCGAACCATCTTGTTTGAGACGGATGTTGACATTTACAATACTCTCTAAAGGGGTCCGCATATTGGTATTGCCGCAAATGAGGTGTGACGACATATTTCAAAAGTTCACTCGATGTTGACTGAGCAGTCCAACATCAAACAAAAAAGGACTGGGCAACATATTGCTGTGAGAACATTTGAATTATTGAACTTTTTATTGCATCGATTTATATGGAAAGGAATTTATGAAGCTATAACACACACACAGAGAGAGAGAGAGAGAGAGAGAGAGAGAGAGAGAGAGAGAGAGAGAGAGATACTTACATAATTTTTTTCCAATGTACATTCTTTCACGAGACAAATAAATAAATGAATATATTAAAAAAATAAAATAAAATCCCAATTTCCAAAACGTTGAAAAAATCACGTGTTGCAAATTGAATCTTTTTATTAGTGGACCCCCCCCCCCCCCCCCCAATTCTAACTATGAGAAGGGGTCATAGACAATGTCATGGGATAAATTAGTTACATGATTGACAGCTCATATTACAAAATATCGTTTCCTCATTGCACACTCGGGAGGCTCCGCCTCCTCGTGTGCAATAACTCAACGACATTTTGTATAATCATATAACTTACTTATGCCTGTGGTACCGGTATGGTACATAGGCCACCAACAACACTCCTCCATCTGGTTCTGTTTTGTGCCAGTCTGGCCAGGTCTTTCCACTTATATCCCTCAGACTCCATTTCTGCATGGACATTTCGTCTTCAGGTGTTTCTTGGCCTTCCTACTTTCCTTTTTCCCTGAGGGTTCCACTGTAACGCTTGTCTGGTGATAGAGTTAGCTGGCTTTCGTAAAGTGTGGCCTATCCAGCTCCATTTCCGTTTTTTAAGCTCCGACTCTATGGGCTGCTGTTTGGTCTTCTCCCATACATCCACTTGGTTATCTTTTCAGGCCATCTAATCTTCAGTATTTGTCTAAGGCATTTGTTGATAAAGACTTGTAGCTTGTTAATGAGGTGTTTGGTGGTTTTCCAAGCCTCGCAGCCGTACAATAGGATCGTCTTGACATTGGAGTTGAATAACCTGATTTTGGTGTTCAAAGTAATATTGCCTGCTCTCCAGATAGTTATCATCATTCTGGAGGCTGTTCTTGCTTTTCCTAGTCGGCTTTTGATGTCTTGTTCAGAGCCTCCCTGGCCGTATATGATACTGCCAAGATATGTGAAGGAGTCGACTTCTTCCAGAGGAGTTGATTTTACTTTGAGACTGGCCTGGCTGTTTGTATTTGCCTTGGGTACTTTGATCTTTCTTGTACTGATGATAAGGCCAGTCTCAGCTGCTCGTTCTTCTAACCGGGATAGTTTGTCTTCCATCTGTTGGTGGTTATGAGACAGAAGGGCAATGTCATCAGCAAAGTCTAAGTCGTCAAGTTGTGACATTAGTGTCCACTGAATGCCATTTCTTTTGTTGTTAGTAGTTTGTCTCATTATCCAGTCTACCGCTAGGAGGAACAGGAAAGGTGACAGCAAGCATCCCTGACGTACCCCTGTCGTGATGTCAAAGGGGTCTGTGAGCTGACCTTCATGTATATTCTGCTCTTCATACCTGTATATGTGTTCTTGATGATGGTGATGAACTTTTCAGGTATTCCATAGTGTCTCATGAGTTTCCAAAGTACATTTCTATCAAGGCTGTCGAAGACTTTCTGGAAGTCTACAAACACTATATATAATGCCGAGTTAAATTCAAGTGATTGCTCGATAATTATACGCAGTGTGGCTATTTGATCCGCACACGATCTATTTTGACGGAATCCTGCCTGGTTGTCTCGCAGTATTTGGTCAACAGCTTTCTTCATTCTTTCCAACATGATTCTAAATAACACCTTTCCCGGTACTGACAGAAGCATTATTCCCCTGTAGTTATCACAAATGCTGAGATCACCATTCTTTGGTAGTTTTACTAGGTATCCTTCTTTCCATTCCTGTGGTACATCTTCTTCTTCCCAGATTTTACTAATTAAGTCGTAAATCATGTAACTATTACTTACTATTTGTTTCTTTGGTGTTTTACCTCCGAAAATCTCTCACTAATATTGATATTTTACTAGCTCTGTAGATCAAGTGCCACAATGTTTAACCTACATTAGTTTGAGTTGAAGTATGGCTAAAATCAAAGGAAACAGTGCCCCACCATGACACAATGTATGTTAGGCGCTCTTGGTCACTTAGCAGTGACGGTTCTTTATCGTGTCCAACGCTTACAGTGACACAGGACCTAATCTAGCTCTATGCGCTTCTAGGGAAGGATTGATTGATTGAATATTGTTTAATGTCCCTCTCGAGAATATTTCACTCATATGGAGACGTCACCACTGCCGGTGAAGGGCTGCAAAATTTAGGCCTATGCTCGGCGCTTATGGCCTTTGAGCAGGGAGGGATCTTTATCATGCCACACCTGCTGTGACACGGGGCCTCATCCGAAAGGACGCCCCATTAAGTCGCCTTCTACGACAAGCAAGGGGTACTGACTATTGAGGACCCATTCTAACCTGGATTCCCACGAGATTCTAGGGAAGGAATAGTCGCTATATTTTTATATGATGCAAGTCTGTCGTGAATGGAGCTCGAAGCCACAACTTCAACATGACATATTTACATTACACGGTGTAATGGTTTGTTCCCGTTTCTTAATTATCTATATATCTAAAAGATACCGGGACACAATCAGACAGAAAATACTGTGACATAGTCAGATAGTTAGGAAATACCGATACATAATCAGATAGTTAGAGAATACCGATATATATTCAGATAGTTAGGAAATACCGATACATAGTCAGATAGTTAGGAAATACAGATATATAATCAGATAGTTAGAAAATACCGATACATAATCAAATAGTTAGGAAATACCGATATATAATTAGATAGTTAGGAAATACCGATATATAATCAGATAGTTAGGAAATACCGATACATAATCAGATAGTTAGGAAATACCGATATATAATCAGATAGTTAGGAAATACCGATATATAATCAGATAGTTAGGGAATACCGATACATAATCAGATAGTTAGGGAATACCGATATATAATCAGATAGTTAGGAAATACCGATACATAATCAGATAGTTAGGAAATACCGATACATAATCAGATAGTTAGAAAATACAGATACATAATCAGATAGTTAGGAAATATCGAGACATAATCAGTTAGTTAGGAAATACCGATACATAATCAGATAGTTAGGAAATACCGATATATAATTAGATAGTTAGGGAATACCGATACATAGTCAGATAGTTAGGAAATACCGATATATAATCAGATAGTTAAGAAATACCGGGACACAGATAGTTAGGAAATACTTATACATAATCAGATAGTTAGGAAATACCGATACATAATCATATAGTTAGGGAATACCGGTACATAGTCAGATAGTTAGGAAATACTGTGACATAATCAGATAGTTAGAAATACCGGGACATAATCAGATAGTTAGGGAATACCGGTACATAGTCAGATAGTTAGGGAATACTGTGACATAATCAGATAGTTAGAAATATCTATATGTAATCAGATAGTTAGGAAATACTGCGACATTTGATATCATGAACGGATTCATATAACTTTGTAAAGTAACAACACGATCAACAAACGATAATGCTCTTAAATGTATAATATCTATATTACTAATTGGTTACGGGAGTTACGCACCTTTCATTTTGGAAAGAAAGGGAAGGTGAATAACTGGCGGTCGCCATGTGAAAGGTGAAAATTACGAACAGTGATCAATCCCACAAAAAAAAAAAGTTGGGCAAACACGGACCCCTGAACACACCAGAGGTGGGATAAGATGCCCAGAAGGAGCAAGCACCCCCCGTCGACCGGTTACACCCGCCGTGAGCCCTATATCCTGATCAGATAAACGGAGTTACCCTTAGTAAAAATCAGTGTGCCAAGAACGGTCTAACAATCGGTGTGAAACACGTCAGACAGCATTTGATCCATTGATAGGTTGTATTTTGCAAACTAGATCGTTATAACGACCATAGAATTTGCGAAATGCTGACTTTAAACGAGACTGATGAAACCTCCTAATTAAGGGGCGGCCGCCAGTTGAATTAAGTGGCGGTCTAGTGCCACTTATATCAGATGAGCTAGAATCTTTGAAATTAACAAATCAGATTGTGTTTCTTTTATTCAATGAACATTCAAAACACTAGATAAAATATTGATAAACACAAGCAAAGATGGTGATTCACAGGATTACACATAACAAAACACAGTAACACCTGTTCAGATCTCTGGTATATATAAAAGAAGAAATATCCAAGAGCTCATCTGTTCTGGAATGTTTGGCGAAGCTATAGAACTACAAGTGTGGAGTAAAAAACAATTTTCATATTCAAGGAATATTTCTAACATGAAGTTTTGAATGATTCACAAATAATGTATATAATCATCAGTCATATACTAATGCGTGTTTCCAAAGCTAGTGATCGCCATATTATTTTTCCCTCACGAGTACTACATGTGCACTGATTTTAGTGGGATTTATATTTAAGCCCCTTTGACACTGCAACAAGCACAGTGTTCTATGTTGCAATTTACGGTTGAACTAAACTGCAAAATTCTCCAGTTATCCATCATACACACACAACAGAATCACTAATTCATGGCCACACTAATCAATGCATCATCAGTTTCTATTGTGCTAAGGTTTAAATACCCTAAAATAATTTCGTGTACAGGGATCCAGAGGAGCTAAGCCCGTTTTGGACCCGAGCTCTGCGATATCATAAATATAGATATTTATGGTACAGTATCACAACAGACTTCGCCCCTGTGCATGGATCTTAACACTGTTTTACTTGAGAAATAAATTTCATTTCTTAAAATGCATGAGGGTATGAACTAGGACGTTTTATGCCGGTATTCTTCATGAAGGCTGTTTGCACTTCATCAAAAGTATGCCGACGTGAAAGTGGTGCAGTTCAAACCCTCATGATGTTAAAAAAATATTTTCTAATTTTTACATTTTACCTTCATTTCTGTTGGAATGACCAGCAGTTAAAATGGACGCACATGTACTATACTTATCAAGATTAACATGCACATTGTTCACAGCTGCAATAGCCATCATCACAATCTATAACATATCAAAGGCAAAAAACATTGGAAATGTATATACTTTCTATTGACCAGCATTTACAGTATCCGTGTAGCTTAGCATTTCATTCTGAACACGAAACCACACAGGCAATGAAGACAATATATAAGAACATGATGAACAGCGAATAACTAGGGACTGTTAAATTCACCAAATAGAATAGATAGATCATACATTTGATCCGAATTCCATTATTTAGTTTTCGGTGAGGAAGAAAATTACTCAAACTTAGAATTGATGGTAATCTGCAATTAATATAAAATAATTCTGTTGAGCAAGCAGTACCCTATGTAACAAAAAAGATACATAAAAAAACCAGCTGCAAAAGTATCTAAAAAGGATCTGTGGAAAAAACAAATCCTGTCATAAAATGCTTCCTTATAAATACACTGCATAAATAATAACAAATGTTACAAACTGAGATTCTTTACACGAGTACAACAGGAGAGGTGGGTGGGGTATAAGGGGAATATTCCCCATTAAGTAAACACAATGGAGCTCAAATTCTTTGCTGAAACTTGAGACTACTAGTAAAAATATTATAAAATTGTTGTCATTGGATGCCAGTACATATCATATATACATTTATCAAATATCTCTACATTTGATTTGAGTTTGCACGGACAATGGACATGAATTGCACTAAATGTGTATTGAAAGATTACATCAAATTTCACTCTACTATGATCATTTACTCATCATATAAACACTCACCACGAACAAATATTATTTAACTTGGTTGATAAATTCTACTTTTATAAATATTGCAGAATATTGATAATTCATACATAGATATAGATAGAAATATATATGTCCCTTTTTATTACACAACTTTGTTTTACAACCTATGAATGATATGGGTTAGTGATAAATGTACTGCAGGATCAAAAATCGTCAAACAAAAAGAGAAGTGCTTTTGTAACCATGACTTTTGACTCGACACATGAAACTATTCAACCTTGATCTATCCAAGTCTGCGGGCAAAACAAAACTTCTCAGATGAAAGGTGTTCATCTCTGGCAATTTTCCACTTTATAATATAATATATAAAAGCACCGAATGTGAAGTTGGTAGTCTGTTGGTTGAAGTGTACAACTCATGTCACAGTGCTTACAGACCGTTAGACAGACATTGAAAAATCACTACAGAACTCCTGCATCTTCAATGTGGGCCCACAAAATATAAAATATTATTTACCAACTTTGAACCTCAAATCTTGTGAGTGATATACCCAGTATCTTCAGACAGATCAATAAAAGTTCGTAAGAGTGTTAGAAATTAACTATGATCAATACCTATTTATTTTGCAATTATATCTAAAGATGTCAGGTTGGGGGATATAAGATGAATAAAAAGCACAAAAGCCACAAATAACTTATTCTTAAATGCCCAGAAAAAAAACAACCATCCATTACCTTACACATTATCTAAAGATAATGTTTTCAATATATGGTCCCATGAGATGATATTGTTAAAACTAGATATATACTAGGCCTTATGAATGGAAATACCACAAAAAATAGTAAATGAATCAATCTGGTTGCACATCAAAGTATAAAATTACACCCCTGAAAAATTTAAAATAAAATATTCCTCAAAAAAATAAATCACTATGAGATGTATCACAAATGTAGTAATATCAATAATCACAACCAACAACACAGCTGTACACTGAACCTCAGCTAAATACCCCCTAAAATATTGTTCTCACAACCAGTCATGTGCTGGGGTATGGAGAGGGTGGGTGGGTGGGTGTTACAAACCTACACAAAAAGAAAATCAGATAATCCCCCATTGTAGTTTGTAATAAATTACCCAGAATCCTCTTGCTTGTAACATTAACACTAAATTTGAGACGTCACAGATTGGCTACCTAATGATAGGTCCAAAAAATTAACATTTCCTTAAAAAGTAGCAAGTAGATAAAAATATAAAATACACGTCACAATGAATCTTAGCGTATTGAGGACCGTTTCAATATCTTACTAAGTTTTGTGACTGACCTTGTGCTCCCTGTTTTCTGACAGTCATTAATCCATAACCTCTATATCCTATTCTTGGTAATGACTACATTTGAAGGTTTGAACAATTGAAACTGATTCACCAAGAGTTTCTAAATATGGGCTACCTAAGCTGCATAAATGTTTGTAATATAAACTTACAGTTAGAGTGGTATCATAAAACCTCAAGGAATGAAATATGTAAACATTTACAACAGCTTCACAAAACATGCTATGTACAGTTAAGGATATGCAGGACAATGATCACGTGATGGCTGCGAATTCATTATAAATTTAGAACCGGACACAGCGTAGTTAAGCTTCCCGAGAAAAATCACAATGCTGTACAGACACACTATATGACGTCATAATAAAAAAAGTATGTTACGACGTTGTATCGCGGGGAAAATGTCATCATATTTTGTCGTAATTTGCTACCGCTGTCAAGAGTATGTGTAAATCTGTTGATTGAATTCTTGTCAAATGATAATTTTTATTTTATTTCATAGTGTTTATAAGTCTCCTTTTCATATACATTGCATATATTACATGTATATAGTATGCGCCACAGTAATTTTGATAGTTTAGCCTACAAGTCACCAAAATCGCTCCTACATGCTCTAGGCATTCACAAAGAGAAAGTCAATTGTCTATAAACAATGACTCAGTGCAAGTGTAAAATGATGATCATTTGTTGATATTTACTATAGTAGTATGAAACTAGAACTGGACACACATTTCTCCGAATCTTGCGTGGGAAACGTACAAACTATTCAGGTGATTAAAATTTTAATCGACCCTTGTTTGCGAAAAATACCCCCCCCCCCCTTATGACGACAATCGTTACTTTTGATCAAATACTAGGAATGTTTAATTTTCGCAAGCATTTTCATGTAAATATAAGCCCGGTACGCTTTATCTCTTAAACTATTTCATATTCCAAATTATTTTTTACGAAAACACTGCTGCGGAAATGGTAACTAATGTAAAAATGTAAAAAATATGACAAACGTCGGAATGTATGCGAGAAGCAGATGTGTGAAAAAGAAAAAAGGTGTAAAGTCACAACATGTGTGACACATAAATTCCTTGAAAAATAGGATGGAGTCGATTGAGTCAAGTGACACTAGCTACCATGGCCGCGGAAATGCTGTTGATCTTGTAAAGGAAGTAGAAGTAGTAGCTCATATTGACGTTAACTAGATCTAACCCGTGGTTTGAAAGAAGACGAATTGTAGAGCTACACTAGAGGTTTCTTCCGAAGCCATGTTTAATATATACATTTATATTTAAAAAAAAAAAAAATTTAAATTTGATTTTATTAACTCAATTTTTGTTCCATAATCATGAAAATTCGAAATATTTCGATAGGTTCAAAACAAATATAGTTTCTAACAATGTATTCCAAAACAGGCACGAAGAATTTTCCCAATTTCTTATTATATGGTTATGTTTAAGCATGAAAAAAAGAAAAAATATTCATTGACTAGTTATTTTTGGCCACATCATCCCGCATGTCCTTAAATGCTAAAACGAAAGTTTACTAACAAAGCATCGTTACACTGAACCCAAGAACAGAAGTCTACTGCATGCATGTTTGGCTTTTGAACTCTGGGACGGATATTCAGTTTCACGACTTTTGTCTCTTCTGAGATTATACAATTCTGATTTACATACATGCATTATAAATGAAAAATAGCCCAAATTATCTTTTGAAAATGCATTTCATACCAATGCAAAAATAGAATTTACATCTAGGTTTCATTACAGCTCAAGTTGTCGAAATTCAATTAAAGTAAGTGGGTGAGCATTTATAAAAATGGGACTTTAATATATTGCAACAACCCATTTATAATCTGTCAGCTCTCCTTAAACTGAATGAACTGTGGCAGGGTGTGGAGGTCTATTTCTCGGTTCAGTTGAGACTATGTTATGGTTACATCTATGGTGGCTTCGTCACGTAGGTTTGATTTGTCGGTGGGTCTGTGTTCAACATCATGGTCCTCTCGCAGTGGGGCATACCCGAACCCTTCGTCACTGGTGGAGTCATAATTACTGTTTGGTAGTCCAGATATCTACAACAAATCAAACCGCTACAGGACGACATACAAACACAAGTAGTGACATACTTCAAATCCACGATCTCGTGCAATGTCTCCTGCTATCACAAATCCCTTTAATTAATCACTCCAATAACATGTTGATAGGTGGATGAATATTACAAGGATAATTTATAAGAAATAAAGTGTTTCTTAATTAATGTCATGCACACACTTTATCTCAAGGACTTAAAGTAGTGAGATTTTAGACATTGTCTTGCAATATTTTGGTGTAAGAAATAAATTTTTAATGTACAGGAATATTGATTGTCAATTAAGGTTTGCAAGAAAAGCAATGTTTTGTTAGTGATCAACCAGTGATGTTTCATTGTCTATATAAACTATATTCTCATTATCAACTGTGACAGTTACATAACCTTTAAACTGAACTTAGAGCCTGATACATGTATTCAAAAAGTTGAGTAACATTACAATATGGATATAAGATATAAACATTGTTCAAATATGTGTACTCTTATCAATTTGACAAATAGATATTATTACAGTAACTCGATCCGAAGAGTTGGATCATGTCAAGATCATCCGATCGCACAAGACGTGGAAGTCTGTATGATAACTTCATACCCCTTTGTATATTTTTAGATACACATTTATAAGATAATGAATGTATTCATAATTATCAAAAAGACAAACATACAGTGAAATTATTTTTTGTGAAGGCAGTTTTGTCTGTGAAGTAGTTGATCACATTCCATAAAAACATGCAATGATGCATTATGACATCATCAGTTTCAGCGAGTCATGATTCAGGTCACCACAGGGTAGTGATCCAGAAAGTCGGATCACACTCTATGAATTTAACAGTTTAACTGAATATTGATGGGTCAGTACATGTGTGTTCTGTGTTAGAGACTGTTCCATCATAACATAGGAGGTACCAGGGGAAGGCAGTTTTTTAAAAATCTATGTATGGTTCACACTGGTGGGATACTGATTCTATGGTGGGTGGCTTTTGCACAAAAATTGCTTCTATGGGTGGATATTTTACCAAACCATATACAGGTATCAGAGTAAACTGCGAGAAAATAATCAAAAGAACATACGAATGACAGAGGCAATTTTGGCATTCTGTAAATTATGCTTGAAATGGAATTGCATGTTTTGAATACTGAAATAAAGTTGATATCAAGATGAAAAAGTAGTGTGTACTGTATGATGGTGGGAAAAAGTCTTATTTGGGAATATTTTCTACTTTTCAAATAAATCAATTTGCTTCTTTAAGTGCCTATAAAGCTTCATTATTTGCCTATATAGGTGGATAGGAGTGTACCAAAATCACTTCTATGGGTGGTCATCCTAATTTTCAAGTGCCTTCTCCCTGTCCCATGCATGTTTTACTGGAACAGCACTCAGAAAAAATTGCCAAAATGTGTCTGGTCACATAATCAGTTTGAAAGTATTTATCCAAAATCCCCAATACATGTATCAACACTTCGCACAAGTTATGTCCCTTGCCCATCATCTTGCAGTGAAGAAATATTTCCTTATCATTTCCTGATCTGTCGCTTTGACATTTGTTGTCTTCCCATCAATTTGTTATTTTTCAATCCATTGCAGTCAAGTACAATAATGCCCCAGGGTGGGACAATCCATAAACTTAATAATCTGCTAAAATTCACAGTAGTAAGTTCTTACAATTGGTAGGCTAAAGAAGGAAAATGCTGACCCCACAAAGGGACGTAACTCACATCGAGGCGTTGATACGAGTACTGGCATACAATGAAACGTGCTTATAAGGAACATATTTATAATGAATTCATGCTTATTGCGAAGTAATTTTTACTCCCCTATGAGAGAAAAATATGAAAATTTCATAGGATATAACAAAGTTATGTTATAATGAACTGTTATTTGCTGGCCCTAGAGGTTTGCTATAACTGTGCTTTACTGTATAAAGTAAGCATGAAACCTGTGGTGCAGTGCATGAAATGAGATGTGGTCATTCGAAGAATAGAAATTGTATGACATGCCATATTAAGAAATCTTAAAGCAACGAGATTCTATGGTGATCACAATGAGATCCTATGGTGATCACAATGAGATTCTATGGTCATCACAATGAGATCCTATGGTCATCACAATGAGATCTGATTGGATGAAGATTGTATGGTACCTGAGATGTCATTCTCTATATTTACAGAACAGCATAAAATGGCTATCTGTATGAGTTATCTTTATTCTTTTACTCCTTACATACAAACCTGAACTCGGCTACCATATTGTGGATTTTCAAATGAGACAGTTTCCCCATAACTCATTTTCTTTTTCCTCCTATTAAACAGAAACCTACATCAGTAAATATCTCCTGGCATTAATTTTTGGTAGCTTGAGAAAAAAGAAGCATGTTTATGAGACTTTATTTCATAGTTGTCATCATTCTTTAACAATAAAACAATGGAAATCTATCATCCATGAAAGGTAGTGATATATATTTTAAAACCAGTGTATTTCATAATCATCTGGTTAGAAAATTCATGAAAGCTACACAGTACTACAAGAAGAACCAAAACTTGTCCATACTGTAAATTTCACACACTAAAACACATACTGCAAATTTCACACACTAAAATACATACTGTAAATTTCACACACTAAAACACATACATTGTATTGTAAATTTCACACACTAAAATAGTACTTGTCTTCGACATTTTTAAATATCTTTTCAACTTTGGTATTGTTTAATTACTACTAAAAAATCCCGATTCTGACCTGCAGTAGAGGTAAACGGCTACTAGACCCCCAGCCAGCAGCAAGACTACCACCGTCAGACCAATGCCCAGTGGCACAGCAGAACTATCCCGACCTATTGTAAAACAGAATTTAAAAATTAGTCTGCATTTCATAATCATTTATATCTTGGAGGAATGTTTAAATTTAACAAACTTCAACAATGATGAGGGGAATTATTCAATATACATGTGTAAATCAGTTCTCAGTGGGTATAAAAATGTATAAACAGCATTGATTTTTTTTAAATTTTCAATTTGATACACTTAATGTAGTAAGCCATAATACACAAAAAATATCTTACGTTGGTACTTTTTGCCACTTGTGCTCGGTCCTAAAATCATTAAATAAAAGTATAATTCAGTGTCACTCAATTTACAAGAATTTTTTTCTTCAAATTATTGGATACAAAATCAAGGGAGATCACTGATACCTGAGTTCAATGATTTGAGGCCTGCAGTGTCACTGACTCCATTAGGACCATTAGCAATTAATTGAAAGTCATACAATGTGGTGGGCTGTAAATTCTTAACCACGAATTCTCTCAAAGAACCAGGGACAGTAATCTACAAGACAACAATAATTACACCATGCAACATTTCCCTTCTAGAAATCAAATATATGATTTATATCATCTTTAAGATTTTTGCATTGCTCAGACAATCAGCACATAATCACTGTTTGGAAAATGTCAGTTTTTTCATTACCTTAACAAATTAATTCTACATGCATTTTCAAGTGAAACTCTATAAATGTGATCAATTCATTTTGTACCCATTTCATGGAACTTGGGAAACATGAAAAATGCTTGAAAGATCTGTGAAATAGATTTGTATGTGCAGAATTTTGACTGTGCAGAGATTTATACACTACCTGTTGGTACGCTTCATTAGAGGTGGCTTCCCTGAACTTGATAGTGTAACTGTTCACAACCGCGTGGTTCTCCGGCGGGTCCCATTTCAGCGTCATACTTTCTCCGTTCACATCTGTCACCTGAAGCCTAGTAGGCTTGGATGGTCTCAAATCTACAACCCATCAAATGTTTACTCTAATTTTGTCAAAAATGATCATTCATTTTTCTGCTGAACATTTGTTCATTTTTATAACTTGCCAAGTTCTTCAGTAGCCACTTCCACTAAGGCTAGATTCTTCTTGTTGTTGGGTGCATCAAGATGTGATATTTTCCACGAACACAGTGTATATCCAAGAAAATAGACATCCTTTTGACATACAAAATATGTGTCAAGATTTTTATTTTTGTGTTGATGCCAGTTAAAGGTTGCAATCTTCCCATGTCAAAGGCCTTTAAAACTCTTGTATAGCATACGGTAGAATTATTTCAATTCGTGGAGACCAATATTTATGATTTGTGGAGATTTCACTGTTTCTTTGGGATGTAATTTCATATGTATCGTTTCTGCACATTGAAAAATGGTATAAATTATGTATTTTGCTGTAGTTTGAAATTTGCGGGATATGGTTACCCATGAAAATTGAGCCCCTAAAAAACACTAAGATTCCCCAGTACACTTAATCGTATGTTGTATCTACCTATGGTTTATTAAGAAATAAAGATCACCATGCATGTTACAGGATAACCGCCAAGGTCGAAAAATGTTCTTTAATATAAAAGCTGAGGCTTTTGTATTTCAAATAACATTTTGAGGCCGAGGAGTTTATTCTGCAACATCCACAAAAGCAAGATCTTAATTTCCATTCTACTATGGCCCAGATGTTTACCTATATACAGCTATGAATTAGGTCACCGTGACGTCATGGCAGTTTCTGAGATGGACTAGGCCTACATGTTTTTTGCTGAGGAAAAAAGGTGAGATGGTAGGGTTTCAAATATTTACTTTGAAATTGACGGATTGTATAAACTGCTTTGAATACACAGTCCAAGAAAACTGAGCACATGTACGTGGAAGCTGAGGGTTAACTCGTCTGTGCATCACTATGTTTGTTTACATGTGTATTGATCTTGGAATGCAGACAACTGATTTATATGAAATGACAAATGTTCTTTAGTCATTTATAAATTTCTTTTGCTACATACAGTGGAACCCCGTTATTACGTTCCCCCTTTATTATGTTAGTCCGCATATTACGTTGGAATTTCAAAGCACAAAACCATTTCTTAACAAACCTATATAAAATAGACCTCGTTATTACGTTGTCCTAAAATGCCGGGACTCGGTATTACGTTGTAAATATTCCAACAAAAACGTAATAAACCCCTAATTATTCAATAGTGATTCTCAAAATAATAAGCCATTCACACCTTGACTGCCTGAGGCAGTCACCACATAAATTTCCTGGTCTGTTTGGGGATTAGAGACGCTTGACTGATCACGCTTCAATAGATCTAGCGACATCAATACAGGTGAATACCCAGTATAGAAGCCAGTGATAAACAATTAAATAATGTTTATTTAGAAATTGTACTCTATGAAATTTACTTCATTTTTCATATTTTGATAATAAAAGAAATAATTTCTCAACCACCTGCATGTTCAGCATAGTGTGATTACCTTCACTATTAAAACTCTATTCATGGACAGCTTTGGTACCAAACAAGAAAGACATAATTTATCGTAGCAATGTTACAACCGCTTGGGTAACTGCTTGGACATAGGTGACTAAAGGTGTTCAATTAAAAAAATTGTTCGTTGTTTGGACATGCAGATTGGGTGTTCGTAAATCTCGTCCATACATACACCAATCTATCGGCCGATTTGTGCACGGCATTTACCTCAGTGAATATCTTAAAATCCCTTGATGCGCACGTGATTTTAGTGCCATCATTTAGCGTTATAAATGAAATCTTCGTGCATCATTATATATTTTTTTTATGTGGATTGCGCTTAAATTGTTCTCCGTGCATGTTTATCGTTGGTGAGAAGTGTGCAAGTGTTGGGTATCGTGTGCGTTTTGTGTCTATAGTTTTGTTGTTTTTTGGGTGGGATTATTTTTAATGGTGTTGTGTATTGTGTAATTAGAGAACTTAATAAAAACGATGTTTTGTTATTTTTTAATACGAATGTTGAATACGAACCGGAACGAGTTATTGAGAGAAATTTACATGAACGCATTGTTTTAAAGTTGATCAAAATGGCGGTCCAAACGAATGCATAAAAAGCAACGTTTATCAAAACATCCTTATGTATCCTACACCGAAATAAAGAAAAGGGATAAGAACATGGAGAATTACGGACAATAAAGATAAGATGTAAATAAAACAAAGTATCATAGTCTTTTAAACAAAGAAACAGTAAAGATATATTCACACACCCCTTCACGGAGTACCAACGGACGATATACAATTTACAAATGATATTTTTAATGGATTTAACTGGGAACGTTTATTACGTTGCCCCCGGTATTACGTTATTTTATCGTGACAAAATGGAAAACGTAATAACGGGGTTCCACTGTATATTGATTAATTATTAAAATTGGATAGTTGTATTAGCAAAACATGAAGTGCAAGTGAGATGTGTATCAATTTTTTCAGTAATTTAATAGTTATTACATATGAAGGTATTTTCGCAAAATAATGACCACAGCTTTGATCTTTGCAATATTCACGGTAGAATACAAATATTTCCTACTTTGCTGTATAAACAAAATATATAAACATATTTCTACCTTTTCACAAACAGAACCAATAAACACTGTCAAATTTAATACAACATAGGATTAAATGAATTCCTCTGATATTTTCAACATTGTGCATATTACTATATGGGACATCCATGTAGCTATATCGACTTTTAATAATGGGTTGATAACAAATCCGACTTCTGATAAGAGATATTCTTTTAAAAACCTTAATTCTTTTCTATATAAAACTAGTACGATTTAGAACCAACATTTTTTAAACTGTTAAACCAACTCTCACACTCATGGTCTGTTGACCGGTCAACAGTTTACAAACTGTTGACTGGGCAATAGTCTGACCTATTTCTATTGGCTACTCAAGTCATGTGATTCTTGGTCTGTTGCTTTGTTTATATAATGGTGAGGTTTACTGGTTTGACTGATGATGAAATACAGAATTTATTAGATGAAAAGCAGAGCAGAATCACGAAAAAAAAATTTATCATTAATTAGGATATTGGATACGTTTTCTTTTAAACTAGTAATAACGGTGATAATTGTATGCAATCACAGTCCTGTTCAAAGTTCAAAGTCAACAAACCATGTGCATCTAGAAAAACAGCCTAAAAGAATAAAGGTATATAACAAAACAGTTATAGACTGTGTCCTCGGACAACAGCTGTTTTGTTTGACTCAAGGACAGATCTGTTGCCTGAAGCCTATGGCTAAGGGCAACAGGTCCATTCGAGAGTCAAACAAAACAGCTGTTGTCCTCGACCCAGGCAATAACTGTATTTTATCACTCATTCACAACAGACTTACTTTTAACAGTGATATTCTGTTTATTACTTGGCTGGCTGGAACCCTTCTGATTCACAGCAATAATCCAGATACTGTAAACTGCACCCTCCTTTATTTTCTTTATTTTGTGGTCAGTTATATTCCTAGCCTGAAAGCAAAATTACATGTTTAATTTCTAGTCTTGTCAAACTACAGGTCCTGTTTCATAAATAAGTACTAATACATGCAACTCAAAACTCAGTATCTCCTGAATGAGTTTTCCTTCTTCACTCAGAATGTACTTCAGAAATTGCTAATAACTGCATACTGGTTAAATTCACAAGTTTAAATTTTCATGATTTTCCCTTTAATTACATGTGCCTATTAATCAGTTTAAAATTTAAGATTTTTTTTGTTGAACAATCAAAATGTAATTAAAATTTTATTCAAAAGTACACAAGAGTTGGGTATTACAGACCTGCTTCTGACTGTGTACATATCTCACTAACACTCAACAAGAGTTCATCATCCTGTGTAATTAGTGGATCTCACTAACACTCAACAAGAGTTCTGTGTAATTAGTGGATCTCACTAACACTCAACAAGAGTTCTGTGTAATTAGTGGATCTCACTAACACTCAACAAGAGTTCTGTGTAATTAGTGGATCTCACTAACACTCAACAAGAGTTCATCATCCTGTGTAATTAGTGGAGCTCACTAACACTCAACAAGAGTTCATCATCCTGTGTAATTAGTGGAGCTCACTAACACTCAACAAGAGTTCATCATCCTGTGTAATTAGTGGATCTCACTGACACTCAACAAGAGTTCATCATCCTGTGTAATTAGTGGATCTTACTAACACTCAACAAGAGTTCATCATCCTGTGTAATTAGTGGATCTCACTAACACTCAACAAGAGTTCATCATCCTGTGTAATTAGTGGATCTCACTAACACTCAACAAGAATTCATCATCCTGTGTAATTAGTGGATCTCACCGACACTCAACAAGAGTTCATCATCCTGTGTAATTAGGGCTATTCCAGAAATAAATACATGGGGGGGTCGGGAGGCACCTTTTGTATATACCAAGCACCCATAAAAAAAAATAAAAAATTACCCCATGACCCATCAAATTAATAAACTCATTTTACAATGACCCATCTAATAAAAAAAAAAAACTAACCAGACCCACCACAAAAATATTTTTAAAAATGAAAACGGTACAAATCTCGCGAGGTTTTCGGGACAAACATTCTAGTCAATGACGCGGTAATGCCTGTGCGACATTGTATCACAGTAGTTCTGAAGAAACGATGTCACATCAACAATCAAAGGCATCTATGGCGGGAATGTTGGAAAGATTGGGAGTCCAAACGATGTTATTATCATGAAATGGGTATGGATATGTTTTTCCACGAATCGTTCGTCTTCTAATGGAGCCCTCGCCCGGAGGCCTCTAAATCACCATCACACCGACTGATAAATATAACGCATCGGTACCCTCGTATAAATCAACTAAGGTTTGCCTATTTTTATTAGAAAACGGAATACCTATTGGTTTAAAAATATTCCCAAAATCGATGCACTGTAAACTGTAATAATCTACAGAACAGAGTTCGCCGCCATCACGTCCAAAGGGACCCTACTAAACGCGCCTCTAATTTGAAGAGTGCCGTAATGGAAAGTTATGCGCTGCAAAGAGCGACAACTCGGATAGTTCTATGTTACTTCCGATTTCCGATTTCAAAAGCAGCATTTCGAAAGCATGTTTTCAATTTTCCCTCCGACGTTTTGTAACCAACACGACAAGAGCGACAATAAAAATATTCTGAAAACTCAACACCCACGTGGCACAAAATAAAACAATAGAAACTACCCACTACCCATAATAAATATTTTTTTAACAGTCCAACCACGGACCAATTAAAATATGAAAAAATACGACCACCCACACAAAAAAATATCGTTTGCCGCCCGACCCCCCCATTTGATCATTTCTGGAACAGCCCTTAGTGGATCTCACTGACACTCAACAAGAGTTCATCATCCTGTGTAATTAGTGGATCTCACTAACACTCAACAAGAGTTCATCATCCTGTGTAATTAGTGGATCTCACTAACACTCAACAAGAGTTCATCATCCTGTGTAATTAGTGGATCTCACTAACACTCAACAAGAGTTCATCATCCTGTGTAATTAGTGGATCTCACTGACACTCAACAAGAGTTCATCATCCTGTGTAATTAGTGGATCTCACTGACACTCAACAAGAGTTCATCATCCTGTGTAATTAGTGGATCTCACTGACACTCAACAAGAGTTCTGTGTAATTAGTGGATCTCACTAACACTCAACAAGAGTTCTGTGTAATTAGTGGATCTCACTAACACTCAACAAGAGTTCATCATCCTGTGTAATTAGTGGATCTCACTGACACTCAACAAGAGTTCATCATCCTGTGTAATTAGTGGATCTCACTGACACTCAACAAGAGTTCATCATCCTGTGTAATTAGTGGATCTCACTGACACTCAACAAGAGTTCATCATCCTGTGTAATTAGTGGATCTCACTAACACTCAACAAGAGTTCATCATCCTGTGTAATTAGTGGATCTCACTAACACTCAACAAGAGTTCATCATCCTGTGTAATTAGTGGATCTCACTAACACTCAACAAGAGTTCATCATCCTGTGTAATTAGTGGATCTCACTGACACTCAACAAGAGTTCTGTGTAATTAGTGGATCTCACTAACACTCAACAAGAGTTCATCATCCTGTGTAATTAGTGGATCTCACTAACACTCAACAAGAGTTCTGTGTAATTAGTGGATCTCACTGACACTCAACAAGAGTTCTGTGTAATTAGTGGATCTCACTAACACTCAACAAGAGTTCTGTGTAATTAGTGGATCTCACTAACACTCAACAAGAGTTCATCATCCTGTGTAATTAGTGGATCTCACTGACACTCAACAAGAGTTCATCATCCTGTGTAATTAGTGGATCTCACTGACACTCAACAAGAGTTCATCATCCTGTGTAATTAGTGGATCTCACTGACACTCAACAAGAGTTCATCATCCTGTGTAATTAGTGGATCTCACTAACACTCAACAAGAGTTCATCATCCTGTGTAATTAGTGGATCTCACTAACACTCAACAAGAGTTCATCATCCTGTGTAATTAGTGGATCTCACTAACACTCAACAAGAGTTCATCATCCTGTGTAATTAGTGGATCTCACTGACACTCAACAAGAGTTCTGTGTAATTAGTGGATCTCACTAACACTCAACAAGAGTTCATCATCCTGTGTAATTAGTGGATCTCACTAACACTCAACAAGAGTTCTGTGTAATTAGTGGATCTCACTGACACTCAACAAGAGTTCTGTGTAATTAGTGGATCTCACTAACACTCAACAAGAGTTCTGTGTAATTAGTGGATCTCACTAACACTCAACAAGAGTTCATCATCCTGTGTAATTAGTGGATCTCACTGACACTCAACAAGAGTTCATCATCCTGTGTAATTAGTGGATCTCACTAACACTCAACAAGAATTCATCATCCTGTGTAATTAGTGGATGCTTTTATTTTAAACACGACTGACTGATGGTGATTTTACTAAGGTAAGCTTACTATCTATGCCTGTATTTTTTTTTTAAATTATCACTATTGATTGCCATCAAATAAAATCCGAAAGGTTATGTCCTGCCAAATTTTTTTTTTCTAGTTAAGGCCGTCATTGTGTGTGTCCTCTGAACAGATCATCTTACTTATCTCATTTACATTGTGTATATAATATACACATACATTTTGTATACAATGTATGTATGCTGTTTGCATGTAAAATTTGATTTAGGGATCATTTCTAAACAATTTTAGCTGATATGTAAACATGCAAATATATTGCAAAAATTTGTCATGCCTTGCCAAAATTACTTGAATAATACTAGTGCTTACATGCACTACACAATCACAATTACAACATGCTAATGATCCTCTTACAAGAGAAAATGTAAGTGTTAAGTAGTGAAGTGTGAATAATTTTACTGAAAACATAGTCATGGAATTTTTGAATTCATGGACCTATCATTATAATCAATATTTCAAATAGAGCAACAAGACGTGTTTGAGAAACACAAATGCCCCCGATAATGGCCAATTCCGAAGATGGCCAAGGTCACAAGGGCAAATATCTTGGTACCAGTAGAAAGATCTTGTCAAAAGAAATGCTCATGTACAATATTAAAGCTCTAATATTTACCATTTAGAAGTTATGACCAATGTAAAAATAAAATAAAAAGTAGGTCAAATGTCAAGGTCAAAAGGTAACGGAAAGGTCTTGTAACAAGGAATACTCATGTGAAATATCAAAGCTCTATCTCTTATTGTTCAAAAGTTATTAGCAAGGTTAAAGTTTTCAAAAAGTAGAATTTTCACATTTTAGAACCCTGACAGGAAGCTTTGGACCATGAGACGGCATAATCTGTTTATTGGACCAGACTGCAGTGACTTACCAAGGAGAGTTGCTGTGGAGAAGAGGGATTGTCACTACCCAGCCAGAACAGCTCGTAATGTTCCACTCTGTGTGAGTTATCCTTAGGCTTGTCCCAGCTCACTTCAAGGACATCATTGTTTTGTAGAGCTCTGACTGTTGGAGGACTTGGAAGGAATTCTAAAACAACCCATCAAAAGTCGTATCAAAGTTTGCGAAGAACAAAGGAAATGATATATTAATTCTTGCTACTTCCCTATTTGCCCTAGTTCCTTCCTTGTCACTGACCTGTATTTTCCTGTACACATTGCAACATCAATTTGTTGTCCGTCACACAGTTCATCATGTAAATGGAGTCCTTGTCATCAGGAACAAAACCTTCACAGAATCGGATGCAGAAGGGGTTTACACCCTTTTCCCGACAGCATTTAGAATGATTTTTACCATCTACAAAGATAAAAAGAATTTTATTTGCTAAAAAATTAGATTTGAGAAAAATTTCTGTAACTCAATCAAGGCTTGTGCTGCATATCATAGCTTTAAAGAAACAATATTGTGACAAAGTTGTCCTATATCTTTATCTTACAAAAGATCAATCTCCTTGCCTTGTGTACAAACCTTAAAATAGTCATGAGAAAAAATCTGACATTTGTGTCCTTCAAAAATAGATGGAAGCTTCTAACTATTCTGTTGAAAATAAGAATGTTCACAGTTTGCTACAAAACAGGAAAGCAGTTCTTTCACCTTTAATTAAGACTGTGGCAACCATTCCAGTCTACCAGGCAATGAAAACAATGTATTCAGAATCCTAGTACTTTTTACAAACACCCAAACATCAAGTTTTAATCAGACTGTAATATCATAGTCCAGCATACCTTCCCCCCCCCCTCCTTGCAAACCAAATTTTGTGTTGATTATCTCACCAGATGCACAGGTTGTGTAGATCTCCAGGTAGGCCAGACATAGACCATACTTGTCAGGTTGAGCAGCAATTTCCTCCATGTTCACATCAAATGCACACAATTCTTGACAGACCTTTGGCATTTCATAGGCTGCACAGCATGCTGCAAAGAAGTTGAGGAGCAATCCATTATACACAGTTCACACCTTCAGTTACATTTTGCCTGTAACTTGGTTGAAGCGAATGCCAATATCCCAATATCTGGTTTTGATGAATTTCTAAATATTGAATATAAGCAGTGTCTCTATTTTCAGCACTTGCACAAAATCATGATAAAAACTTATATACAGATAATGTTACACGTAATACAACACATCAATGTGGCACAACAACAATAGAGCTATATCCAATTCATCATTGTCTCATACTGTAAATGTATTACATTTGGCTGTGTATTCTATTTAGCGCCTTTGGCGGAACACAGCTTCCGCTAAATCAAGTACATCGCTAAATGCCATCCGTAAATCTAGATGTTTAAAGTAATTCAGGAATGTGCTAAATCAAATCTACGCTATTTTGTTGAAAAAACGATTTCCGCCAAATATCGTACACGCCAAATGTAATACGTTTACAGTATACCCTTGTATAACTAGTATCGTCAACTGACCAGTTTCGGTGACCTTAGTAATAAACCGCGATTTTCTCATTAATCACTTGGATTAAATAAATAATACACCCACCTTTCACGAAATTAAATTCCTTTACTTTTATCCAAAAATCCCAACTCCATTGTTACATTAATTGAATATATTTTCGTAATAAAAAACATGTCACTTAATTGTGTTCCTAAAATGGTGACATCACCTATTTCGGTGACCATTGTTAATATAGTTTGCCAAAAGTTTGTAACTGTTAAAACGTACATACAGGAGGAATGTGCAACTAAACATCAATGAATAAAATAACATAGTGTAGAATTCTAGACTTTTGGTATACTTTATATCAATTTGAAGGTTTGCTTGAAAAAGTAATAAGTAAATGGGCTTATTTTTGGGGTGCTCGTGTTGATTTTTTGCATACTCTCCTTCTAGTAGTTCATTTTCAGAAAAAAATTGAAGATGTACTCTATATATGTTTGCAAACACTGTGGCGAAATGATGACACAATCTACATCCGGAAACAACAACGCGCACACATAAACAAAAGGTCACCGATTCTGGTCAATCACCGAAATAGGGCAGTCGACGATAATAAAATTTATATACTGGGCATGTCATAATGTATACACAAGCAGTGTATGACTTTGGGACTCAGGTATTATGTGTAATTGGAACAGATAAATGCATTACATAACATATATACACTGTGTTTACCAGAGACATTTCTGTTTGGTGTTGAGGGTGGCAGTGTTGATGGAGGTTTCGGAAGGTCATCTACAAAACAATTGATTACTACATACAGTGTGGAAACTTAAAGCTAATTTTTAGATTACAAAATAGAGTCAGAAATAAAGGACAAGGGACGTTATTGGCTATATACCGCCGAGAATTTCTTTATTTTTTCAACTTTCATACTATGCTTAATTACTTGTTTTATTTACTCATCTAGGACGTAATCATTATCCCACTTACATGAAAATGACGTAATATTTTATTATGACGTCATGATTGTGCGCTAAAGTTGGGTCGTTTAGCGGAATCTGTTGATTTTTGATAAGATATGAATAAACTTTATTAAAAACAAACACTTTTGCATGCAACAACCAGATTTATATTTTGCATGTTTGATTATCCATTAATAATCTTCTTTCATTATCAATATGGTGTCGGTTGTTGGCTGCAAACAATATGAATTTTGAAAAAGACTGAATGCGGAAATCGGCAGTTTTCCAGTATGAATCTGTGTTATATAGTATTTTCCTTGGAAAGGAAATATTGCGGTGATGCAAAGTGCGACATTGTAGAGAAAATCCACGGAGATACACTGTGTCCTCCGTGTGGGTAGGTCGCTACAAGCTACAAGGCTAAATCCTTAACTTTCAAGCTTTTAAATTACACACTCTCCGATTCTACGTGCTTGTAATCAATATTTAAGGATGTAAATCCTCCTGTGTCAAATACAACTACATGTAGTTCATGAAAAAAAAAAGACTAATATCAATATAAACAGAAATAACTTAACGATTATTTGCTTTTATTCATATACGCTATCGATTATTAAAATCTTTAATTTAATCTTTAGATGCATAAGATAATGAAAGCAACACACACCACACACACACACACACAGAAAGAGAGAGAGAGAGAGAGAGAGAGAGAGAGAGAATGAGAGAATCTTGAAAGGACAATATCTTTCTGATTAATTATCCATCCCCTTTCATTCTGATATATTTTTTTTTAATTTCCCATGTTGCTTTCTTTACATGTTAAATTTTTCGGCTCGTCCGGGTTAGGACTAATGAATTATCCCCCCCCCCCCTCTCTAAAACGATGTTACGTGCTTAGCTGTCTATCTCTTTCTCAGTCAAAAATAAAATAAATACATGCTATATATACTGCAACATCATTGGATTTACTGGATAATTCTTCGATTTCACCTTCATAATACATGTTAATGCAAGCGGACTATCTAGGCATTTTTTTCCATCTTCGCTAGCCAAGATTATTTGTACACAAAGGCACAGTTGACCCAAAATCCATTGCTAGTGGAGATGAGATGAATTTTACCCCCGTATTATGTTATAACTGACCAAAACCTAGTACGTTTGTTTTACAACTTTCATTCAGAAGACGCGCAAGTTTGTGAGTCACTGAATAAACGAGAAAACGTCTGCATTTTTATTTCAATCGTTGTCAACTCTATACTTTGTGATATTTCAAGACTATGGTACATGTACTGAATTCAATTTATTGGATCTCATCACCATTATGCAGTGGTATACAAAAATATAAAGACAAAAACCTGTTTGATATAAATTTAGTAAATAATACATGCGTGTAATAAAGTATTTATCAATTTAGGGGGGAAAAAAAACGTGTTATTATGAATGTGAAGTATGGGCATTCTAGGTAGGGGACCACATTTTATTTTATTGTTTTCTTAATGAAAGTTTTCTAAAGGTTTGTTTAAAAGGAAAGATATTTTTAATTTTTATTTGTTTAGGTGATAAAAATTTGATTCTTTGCTCACATTGCTTCACAGATGAATACATAATGAAATTCATTTCCAATGTAAACATGTACATGTATATAGCTGACCTTAATCACCTATTCCTAATTACATTGAAAACCTTATGTTAAAATTAAACCATTGCTTATGGTACACATTTCTATGAACTGCTATTTATCAATTTGAAATTAGTGGCATGTGATTGTCGTTGTTCATGACCCTTCTTTTATTTGGTGAAATTGTGCTGCATGTGCCATGAAACAATGTATCGACGAGTGGTAGGAATAACACAGGTGTTTATATACAGGATGTCGAGAATTTGGGCGTTTCATAAAAAGGTGTGAACGTCTGCAGGGAAGTCTACATACGGATATATGTGTACCGAAAACACCAACGTATCATTAAACAACAATTATATTTTACATATAAATCGCATCTTTTTCATGTACATTGAATCTGTAGGTTAATGACATTATGATACCATTCAATCAAAACTTGAAATAAATTTATAGTAAGCTGATGTAATCTCGCACAGGATGATTGGAGTGCATTCGTGTCAGTTTTTATTGTGTGTGTGTGTATATATATATAACTTTTAGAAAGATATTTCATGAGATTCAGAGGAATGAATATCCCAACGTTGATGACGTTGTACCGAAAAAGCGATCGTCTGAAGACGGCGTCAGAGTTAACAATGCAATATTTGAACGCTGTTTTCGCAAATTCAACAAAAAAGAAATGGTACATGTTATATATGAATGAAACGAGAAAATTGTCGCTTTTCTACCTGCAAAATATTGTTAGTTTTTGAAGCGCGGCCATATTTGGCCAATAACGTCCCTTGTCCTTACATGTTCTAATAGATTTTCTTAACAAAGGAAATTTTATAACAGCAATATTCAAGGATCAAAAATTAAAATTAAACATCCTTACAATCAACAAAAAAGTGAAAGTGACCTAGTACACATTTTGTCCACTTACTCTTTAGTTGTACAATTCCTGATCCTTGTCCAAATTTATTAGAACCGGTGCATGTGTAGCGATCAAATGCCTTGTCTACAACATAGTACAAAGACAGAATGGATCGTTGGAATGTTGGATAAGAAATCAATGTTTCCGCCGCATGAAAATAATCTTTAAAGTCGGTGATGGGACTCTGATCCTCCCCTTTGTACCAGTGAATTTCTGTGGGATATCCTAGAAAGTCACACTGTAGATTGGCTACCTGCATCTGGTTTGGTAAGTACTTCTTATCAACGAGATTCACAGCCTTGGGTTTATCTGTGAGTACAGAATGCAGTAAAGGGTCACTATATATAGCAATTTACAAATGTATGAAGACAATTTCACTAAAATCTGAGGACTTTTTCATCCTTAAAGAAAAAGTTTTACTCTTAGACTTGATATCAAACTTCTAGTACATGTATTATTCTGTTAAATTTTATATAATGCAGAAATATGTTACTTTAACACCTAAAAACTGGGTCAATCCCGAAAATTTACAAAAAAAAAGGAAGAGGGGAATGACACAAGTTTGAACTTTTTCCACCCAAAAATCGGAAATTTCAGACTACCAAAGGGGAGAGGTGGATTGAAAGTTCAAACCCTTCCCCCTCAAGATCCACCACTGAAAATCACTTTGAGTGTAAATGTTCTTACACATGATCCTGAGGTAGTGTGTGTAGTTTGTGGTGATTCCCCGGTCATCCTTGACACTACATGTGTAGTTTCCCTCGTTTCTCTCACTCAGTTGAAATATCTTGAATTGTCTCCCTTTTGAAATGATTTTGTTGTGGTGCACCCAGTATATGAATGGGAAAGTTCTGTCAGCAGAGTACACATTACAGAACAGTTCCACTTGGCCGCTCTGTGGGGGCGGATATGCAGGTGTTTGTGATACTGATATATCAACATTGGAAGCTAATAAAAAAAAATTGAATGATTGTTTTAAAACATCTTCAAATTGGTATTTACTTCCTTACTTACTAGACTGTAGACACCACAAAAATATATAGTTTTCTGAATTTTAGTGGAATTTGCATTAATTTCACTACAATGTACAATATTTGTGCAATATTTTAGCATAAATACCTTTATCCTGTATTACTGTGCCTTAGTTTCACCTATTTACCTTATTTTCAATTCTACTGTACCTTTCTAGAGTAAAAACAAGATGTGTTTGTGAAATACACTGATGTCCCCTGTATGGCCAAACTCCAAGGTCAAAGTTACGAGGTCAAAAATTTTGATACATAAAGAAAGGTTTTATGGAATACACATGTTTTAAAAATATGAAACTCCTAGCACTAACTGTTCAAGTGTAATAGCCAAGGTTAAAGTTTTTCAAATGTAGGTCAAACTCCAAGGTCAATGTCATGCGGTAAAAATTTTTGCTAATTAAAGGAAAGTCTTGTCAAAAGGAGTACACATGTCAAATATGAAAGCCCTATCACCAACTATAAAAGGTTATGGCCAAGGTTAAAGTTTATCAAAAAAAAAACCTGCTCCAACCTCAAGGTAAAGGTCGTAAGGTTAAAAATTTTGATACTATAGAAATGTCTTGTAACAAGGAATACACATGTAAACGTGGGGGTGACGAATCTAATAGCTGGAGTAAGGATATTGCTGGCATCATTACCTAATGGTGGGGTGACAAATCTAATAGTTGGGCTTGAGATACTGCTGCCATATTGATTGATAGCCTGCAGAGACACAGTGTAAGCTGTCTCTGGGGACAATCTGTTCAACAAAACCTTGGTTTCTCTGGCCCTGATCTGCAAAACAAAGGTACACACATAGTAGATAATTTATTCACAGACCTGGCCTTTTATATCAGTTCTACAGTTCTGTTCTTACTACAGTTATTGTTTCAGTGGTACCTGCTGTCTCTCTTGCGTTGTCTTATTGAGGAACACTAGATAGTGACACATGCTGGCCTGGTCACAGTTCTCATCTGGTGAAGCCCAGTAAACCACCATAGTAGTACCATTCAGTGGTTTCACGGTCACAAACTTTGGTGGGGTGGGAAGATATTCTACAATACAACATTTACAGGATATCACAAAGGACTTCACAAAATGTACAAGCAATATTTGTTTTCTAAAATTTGCTTTCACTTCAAAACAGAACATACATATTTCACTGTACACTAAACTTCTTTCATCTTTATACCGAGATATTCTGTAAGAACTAGCCATCTATGAGTTTTTATCGTACACATATACAAGAAGTAACTACCATGTATATTTTGATATGTTACCAAAATCCACAAGTTGGAATGTTTTTGTAGTATTTGTTCCGTAACCTGTGTGCTGACAGTGCTATAAATAGCTTCAGAACATTAGATGTCACTCACTCGTTCCATTAAGGAAGCACCGCATATAGAGGGGACTGTAGGTCAGACAAAGGGAGTTAATGCCAGTGGTAGGCAACAGTTGTCCCCTGCAGTACGGCAGGCAGATATCCGGAACACCTGTACGCCGACAGCATGGGGTGTGGTCACGCCCATCTGAAAAAATTATCACTCTTCTACATACATGTACAACATACAGGTTAAACAATTCAAAGTATCAGATAATGCATCAAGCAGTAATGAAATACTTAAACTGAAATCTTAACAAATAGTGCACCCATGTCATGAGGAGAGGGGAGGCATGTGTATGTATGTTTTGTTGACTATCTGGTCTTTACCTAAACCACAGGTCAGTTTGTTTTGTTGACTATCTAGTCTTTACCTGAACCACAGGTCAGTTTGTTTTGTTTACTAGTCAGTCTTTACCTGAAGCACAGGTCAATTTGTTTTACTTACTAGCCAGTCTTTACCTGAAGAAAGGTCAGTTTGTTTTGTTGACTAGTCAGTTTTTACCTGAAGCATAGGTCAGTTTGTTTTGTTTACAAGATAGACTTTACCTGAAACACAGACCAATTTGTTTACTAGTCATATCAGCTGAAGCACAGGTACATATATGTTTATCTTGTTTACTAGCCACATAATTACGAGGCACAGGGATGTTTGTTTTCTTTTTAAACCACATCCTTGATGTTTGTTTTGTTTACTAGCCGATTACCAACAACACATGTACATGTATGTACGTTTTGTTTACTAGGTACACCAGTATCCAAAGAAGAAATGATGTTTGTTTTGTTTACTAATCACATCAATACCTGAAGCACAGGTACTAGTATTGCATGTTTGTTTTGTTTACTAGTCAGTCAATAACTGAAGCAAAGGTACATGTATAGTATGTCTGTTTTGTTTACTAGTCACGTCAATACCTGAAACACAGGTACTTGTATGTTTGTTTTGTTTACTAGTCACGTCAATACCTGAAACACAGGTACATGTACGTTTGTTTTGTTTACTAGTCACGTCAATACCTGAAACACAGGTACTTGTATGTTTGTTTTGTTTACTAGTCACGTACCTGAAGCACAGGTCAGTATCTTGTTGTAGTCAGTCTCACACTTGTACACACTCTGGAAGTCCCCAGTAAGACAGGCATCCAAACAGTTAGAGGAGATGTTGATCCCATGGCAGCAATCTGTAAGGATAGAACTGAACATGCAGATCTCTGTGTTTCTTACAACAGCACTGAATCTTAAACACGTCCCTGAGGTTAGTCTCTGTGCTGTTACAACATTATGTCCTGTGTTACCAAACTGGAAATACATTGACATTGCATATTGTATGGTAGTTTGATAAAATAAGCCACTGGTTCTGTGTTATTTAGACAATATTGTCTCTCTGACTTACCTTGTTATTAAGACAATATCATCTCTCTGACTTACCTTGTTATTTAGACAATATCGTCTCTCTGACTTACCTTGTTATTAAGACAATATCGTCTCTCTGACTTACCTTGTTATTTAGACAATATCGTCTCTCTGACTCACCTTGTTATTAAGACAATATCATCTCTCTGACTTACCTTGTTATTTAGACAATATCATCTCTCTGACTTACCTTGTTATTAAGACAATATCATCTCTCTGACTTACCTTGTTATTTAGACAATATCGTCTTTCTGACTTACCTTGTTATTTAGACAATATCGTCTCTCTGACTTACCTTGTTATTAAGACAATATCATCTCTCTGACTTACCTTGTTATTTAGACAATATCATCTCTCTGACTTACCTTGTTATTTAGACAATATCGTCTCTCTGACTTACCTTGTTATTAAGACAATATCGTCTCTCTGACTTACCTTGTTATTTAGACAATATCGTCTCTCTGACTCACCTTGTTATTAAGACAATATCATCTCTCTGACTTACCTTGTTATTTAGACAATATCATCTCTCTGACTTACCTTGTTATTTAGACAATATTGTCTCTCTGACTTACCTTGTTATTTAGACAATATCATCTCTCTGACTTACCTTGTTATTAAGACAATATCATCTCTCTGACTTACCTTGTTATTTAGACAATATCGTCTTTCTGACTTACCTTGTTATTTAGACAATATCGTCTTTCTGACTTACCTTGTTATTAAGACAATATCATCTCTCTGACTTACCTTGTTATTTAGACAATATCGTCTCTCTGACTTACCTTGTTATTTAGACAATATCATCTCTCTGACTTACCTTGTTATTTAGACAATATCGTCTCTCTGACTTACCTTGTTTTTAAGACAATTCCGTCTCTCTGATTTAC
>NC_079167.1:10916901-11004401 GCF_947568905.1 Ostrea edulis | reverse complement strand
GTTTGACTGTATCATATGCAACTCGAAATATTTACATTCACTGAATCTTTTCTCTTCTATTTCTTTTGAAATTGACATTACTTTCAACTGTGACAATGAATGCATGTTTGTTGCAAACTAGTTTGATCAAGTTTTTTAGTACCACTTGCCTGTGTAATCATTACCAAATATGGAGCGTCATCAAGGTCAAAGGGTGCATTGGCTGTTCCGTTTAACTTAACAAATGGGTCAATCATGATATTTTAGTACTTAAATCTAGTTTTTATTTTAAAACAATATGTAAAAATATAAATATAAACAATAAAATGTCTCTTTATTGTTTCATTGGGTGATGAAGGTAGCAATCATTGCAGAATATTTTTTACACAACACACTTATACGGGTTATGAATTTTTTCTGCAATGCTAGCTGCCTTCAACACCCACTAAAACAGCAAAGAAAGCATTTTATTGTTTAACTATATGTATTGTTCAGAGTAAATAAATATCATACATTATTACTTTCCTTTTGACAGAACTGGTCACATCTCTGACATGGTAGTGCTGATAATAGCCAGTCCACTCCACCTAGCACAGTCACAACTTATCAATTCTTATTGGTAATACTTTCTACATCCATAATTTGACGTTCTTGCACAAATGGACTCAATGATTGTGCTGTTGAAATATATATAAAAAAAATTCTATGCAACACTTGCAACCCATATCATAGCCCCACCCAGGGCCACAGGGTCATGGTAAGAACTGAATCTGCACTACTTGAGGACGGTTGCATGATATGAAAGTGTACTCTTGTGGTGTTTGTTAAATTTTCTTAAGATTTCCAGATATTCCACTGTTAAACTTTTGTTTATTGTTGTTTATGCTGGGTAGAAATCTGGCAGTTTGCATGGAATGCTAAGAGCACTGCAGAATTAGTGGTAAAACAGTGGTAGCTTATCTTTCCATACTTAATGAATTTGTTGGGTATATTGAGGAAGAGAAATACATATACTCAATCCTTGCAGCCATATTAATTGTTATTGTAAGTCAAGCAGAATAATTTTCCCCTAGAAAGTGGTGGCCCTTTGTTTGAATGAAAAACAAAGAATTCCCTTTACCCTGTAAAGATAGTTAAAATTGGTCCAGTGGCTTTCAGTTCAGGTGAGCTAATACAATACGCCTGTTTTGAGATGAGAACTCTTCTGTGTAGGAGGTGCATTTAGTGGAACTTTGAATGCTTAAATGGGACAGATCTTGAGTGGAACTATCATCAGTGAGGAAGACGATAAAATGTAATAAAAGTGGTAAATGTAGGAAATACAAAATACAATCGAAATAAATGTTTTCCTAGGGTGGAATCATAAAGAACAATGCCATATTTGCAAGTAATATCCTTGGAATGATACGTACGAACAACGAAATAACATGATATAATAAGAATTTAATTATTCCTTGAATACTTATCATTTACTCAGTTCATGTATCAGTCAAATTCGGGTGATGAAACTACGTCTGAGAAACTTATTGAACACATTCACTTATGTAGTGATGAATATTGTCCCACTCCCGCATGTAAACAAGTTGTTTCGCACCTTACAATGTACGAGAGTTCTCCAAAGGGAAATAACTCAGACGTATCTCGAAACCGGCATATTAGAAACTCTTTAATCATTGATATTTTCCATGTTATGAAATAATAATTTTCTGCATTTTTCACATTTGAAACATAACAAACTGTTTCCTGCATTAGTCATATTTTAAATTTTGGCTGCACTTACCATCAAACACAGACAGATAGAACTGTCAGAGAACATTAATTTTTTGCACACCACTGGCATAGAACAGGTTACACCAATTAAGCTTAGATTAGGTTTGGAGTAAAAATGGTTTGTGAAAATCTGCTGAAGATTTAATCACCTGAGGCACAAGACAGGATATCTCCAAGCTCATTTATGCATTGCAGGGCCAAGTTCAAGTCCAGGGAACCAGAGGTCATCACATCAAATGAACACAGAGCCATACAATTATTCGTCACCATCTTATCCGAACAGCAAGCTGACAAAGAAACAGAGATATCATGGTATAATGAAATAATCATCATATCAAATTTATGAATACTTTAGCCGTCAACCTGATGAATTAGTTTTTGCAACCCTCCCAAGTAATCTGATTCCAAACTCATATGCTGCACTTCCATCATTTGCAATGCAAGACATGATCAGAAAAAATAACAGAAACTGGTAATTCATTGATTTATCATTTTTCACTTGATATGCATTAAATATGTACATATAGCTAAACTGCTGAAAATTTACCTGAATTTCAATGACTTTATTGTATTACATTCCAGAGATTTCAAAAATTTCCTTCATCTTTTTCAGTTGGTATACTCTTTTTAACAAAAGGCCCATGGGCAAAATCACTCAAGTAAATTTTAAGTACCGTATATACTCACCTATAGGTCGGTTCGCCTATAAGTCGATTATATATTTTGTAGGCTATTTTAAAGGGATTTGCCACTGACCCGCTTATAAGTCGGTATAACTTTTTTCAAGAATCGGTTGACAATTTCAAACTAATGCTCTAACATTTTCACCTCTGTTTCAAATAATATTTTATGATATGCGCTGATATTTATTCATTTTATCAACAAATCAATTTCAGTAATATACACTTAAGATGAATAAAATCATTAAAATATGTAAATACTTGTACTTTATGCATATAATCCTAGAATACACAAATAATATAATATGTCCAGTCAACATTAATCATGATAATCGTCGGAGTACAAAGTTGTTCAAAAATACTATACATTACGCTGTCCAGAAAAATGCTAATCTTCTTAGGACTTGCTTATAAGTCAGATATAGAGTTTGGGACAAATTTTTAGCTCCCTAAAATCCGACTTATAGGCGAGTATATACGGTATTTCATCCTATTTTCATTCCTTTTTCATTATCGTCCCTTCATTTGAACAAATACATATTTCCTTAACCAACAGGTTCTTTGTAACAATTTTGGTTGAAATCAGTCACTTGGTTCTAGGTGAAAATGCTAAAAGTTCACTGATCTTGATAGATGACAAACCTTGATCAGAAAAGCAAACTTAAGCTTTCAGTTTTAATGGGGAATTCCTAATCAAAATCTGGAGGGGTTTTAATCTTTATCTATATTGACTTTTCATTAAAACCTCGGTTTCCTATATAACGGAGTAAATTTTTCAGTTTTTAAAACAATACAACGCATACCTTTCCCTTTTCATCCATTATAGTATTTTTTAGAGTATTACAAGTTTCCTGCAAATACAAGTTTCCTTCATTATCAAACAATTACCTGTCAGGTTATGGAGTTCACCTGGCTGAGTAGGGGCTGGTGTCGAAATTTCAGTCTCTGAAAATTGCACACAATTTTGAATTCAAAACAATCATGTAATTCAAGTATAGAAGGACTGATAATCGTAACAATGAATCTCCAAGTTATATACACTGTGTATGTATCAAATAACTGATTAAAATGCATTTACAAATCTAATATCACAATGGGAATACTTATAAATCTAAGTCTTATTCTGTGACTCCAACTTTTCATAGTTGGTAACACTAGCTACTACAAACTGCCAAACCATGTCTCTTTTATCATGTTTATCATAATTCCTGACCGTCACAGATCTTGAATTATACAATTTACATTCGCGGATTATAAAGCACAAACTGCACCAAGTTACATTATATCATATAACAAAGGTCAAAATTAGCTTCATTCCTTAAATATTTATACCAACCATATGTTAAGAAAACTACTTTTGCTGACAGTAGACTGGAACCATTTTCATTGGAAGCTGCCATTTGGATTTCATAGTGTGTTCCTGGGTACAGATCATTTATAAGTATGGGAGGCTCCGACACTGTTACCTACAGAAAGCAGATAATTTACAAGTATAGGAGGCTCCGACACGGTTACCTACAGAAAGCAGATAATTTACAAGTATAGGAGCAGGGGCAGATCCAGGAATTGTGGTTACGGGGGGCGCCACTTTATGAGGCAGTGGGTCCAGGGCAAAGCCCCCGAAAGCTCCTGGATTTTACAGATTTTATGGGGCTTGAAATATTTCTCCTATTTAGTCATTTGTACTATTTTCTATCATTTTAATAAGGTGAAATTAATAAAATGACCCAAATTTTAAGGGGTTTTTTGGAAAAAATTAAGTTCTCCCAATAAAGTAATTCAAGAAATCAAAAGATTTTGTCATATATTTCTCCAGGAGTGGAAGAAATTATTGCTTCTTTTATCGTTTAGCACATTTTCCAAAACAGGATACCGCGATTTACCTTAAATTTGAAAATTTTAAGGGGGGGGGGGGGGGGGGGGGGGGGGGCAATGGCTGCGCCCCCCTCTAAATCTCTCTCTCTCTCTCTGACAAATGCGCTGTTTAACATAATTACTTTCATCATATTGTGTTAATATGCATCTTGACAAATATAACTTGATCCAATATAGAAATTAGAGCATTGTCGATGATTAACAAATTGGAATTAATTTATTACTTAATTAATAGAAGCAAAAATACAAACCATCGAATTATTTATTTTTAAAATCCCGAGTTCATTACATTTGACGGAGACTTATGTTCAATGTATTTTCAAATTGATAGAGGTTTTCTTTTAAAAAAAATTCATCGGGAGTGTCTGGATAATGTAATGATTTTTGTATAATAAGTATATACCATGCAAATTCCTAGGGTCTTTGTCACAGTATAACTAAATTACGGTTAGCTAGTTTGGGTTTTGACTTCTTATGAAAAGTGTGAAATATATTGGATCGGCGAGATATCAGATCTAGTCTAAGATCACGGGTATCTTGCGCCGACCCAATATATTTCACACTTTCCGCAAGAAGCCAAGCACTTCTGTTGATTTCAAATATACGGATTAGCTGACCCCCAATTGTTCTACTAAGGCAAAAAACCCTTCGAATTTGCATGGAATGTACAAGTTATACACAGGTCATTGTTATAGTCATACATCATAGTACCGCTAAACCGACAAACATTTTTTTTATTGTAGATAAGTTATCGAATGACGAAGTATGACCAAACTGCAGATTGAACTTTATAGAGCCCCGTGCTAACATTATTTATATTTTTCAATGTATTAGAAGGGGTATGTTGCCGGTTAAGTTGTGTAAAATTATTGACAGGCAATAAGATAACAACAACAAATGGTGCTTAAATTATCCGTTTACGAAAACCTTAAGGGGGGGGTGTGTGTGTGTAGTAGTCTGAAACTGTCTCAATTCCCCCTTCCGACTTCAATTTCTTAAATCGTGCAGTGGGTAGATTGCTACGAATGTAGCACGGAAAGTCACAGAACAAAAAGTTACAAGGCTAAATCCTTAACTTTCAAGTTTTCAAATTACACCCTCTCCGATTCTACGTGTTTGTAATTCTCAGTGTCAAATGCAACTAGTTCATGAAAAAAAGACTAATATCAATATAAACAGAAATGACTTAACCATATACGCTATCGATTATTGAAATCTTTAATTGCTATATGAAATCATTTTAAAATTTAGATGCATTAGATAATGAAAGCAACACACACACACACACAGAGAGAGAGAGAGAGAGAGAGAAAGAGAGCATTTGTAATCATTGATTATAATATTCATGAATGTATGCAGATACGGGAAGTTTAATACGTTCAGTATAAATCTTAAAAGTACAATTTCTTTCTGATTAATTATCCATCCACTTTTATTCTGATATATATATATTTTTTTTTATTTCTTTACATGTTAAATTTTTCGGCTGGTCCGGGTTAGGACTAATGAATGAGTGTCCCCCCCCCCCCTTCTAAAACGATGTTACATGCTTAGCTGTCTATCTCCCTCTCAGTCAAAAATAAAATAAATACATGCTATATATATACTACAACATCATTGGATTTACTATATAATTCTTCGATTTCACCTTCATAATACATGTTAATGCAAGCGGACTATCTAGGCATCCCCCCCCCCCCCCCCCCCAAGATTATTCGTCCACAGATGACCCAAAACCCATTACTAGCGGAGATGAGATGAATGTCACCCCCGTATGATGTTATAAACTGACCAAAACCTAGTACTTTTGTTTTACAACTTTCATTCAGAAGACGCGCAAGTTTGTGAGTCACTGAATAAACGAGAAAACATCTGCATTTTTATTTCAATCGTTGTCAACTGTATACTTTGTGATATTTCAAGACTACTTGTACTCAATTCAATTTATTGGATCTCATCACCATTATGCAATGGTATACAAAAATATAAAGACAAAAAGTTGTTATATATACATTTAGTAAATAATGCATGCCTGTAATGAAGTATTTATTAAGTTAGGGAAAAAACACGTGTTATTATTAATGTGAAGTATGGGCATTCTAGGTAGGGGAGCACATTTTATTTTATTATTTTCTTAATGAAAGTACGGAGTTTTCTAAAGGTTTGTTTAAAAGTAAAGATATTTTTAATTTTTTTCTTGCTTAGGTGATAAAAATTTGATTCTTTGCTCACATTGCATCACAGTTGAGTACATAATGAAATTCATCTCCAATGTAAACATGTATATAGCAGACCTTAATCAACTATTCCTAATTACAATGAAAACCTTAAGTTAAAAATAAACCACTGCTTATGGTACACATTTCTTTGAGCTGCTATTTATCAAATTGAAATTAGTGGCATGTGATTGTCGTTGTTCATGACCCTTCTTTTATTTGGTGAAATTGTGCTGCACGTGCCGTGAAACAATGTACCAACGAGTGGTGGGAATAACACAAGTGTTTATATACAGGATGTCGAGAATTTGGGCATTTCATAAAAAGGTGTGAACGTCTGCAGGGAAGTCTACATACGGATATGTACCCAAAATACCAACGTATCATTAAACAACAATTACAAGAATTGAATGATTTATAGCTAATTTCTAAATAATGAATGGGGTAGGGGGGAGGGGGCATGCATGCTGGCCAAGAGAAAAAGTTTTTTGGGTGAATCATTTCGGAAATTATTTCTTTGTTTTATCACACGGAGGTACACGGTGGCATCGACAGAGGTACAGGTGACATCCACAGAGATGGGCGGTGGCATACACGGAGATCCTCCGTGGACTTCAATGTCTAGCTCGCGCGGAAGAAACAGGACTTCAAAGGTGCCGACAATTTTAAAGGTCCACCGTGTTTGGGGCAAATTTGTTCCACCGCGTTGCGTGGAACACGCATAAAACTCGTGTCGTGTACTGTAGAAAGCCCAAACAGCTTAGAAACTGTATTTTCATTTACAAATACATGTGAAGTAAGATTTTTCAAACTGATATAAATACTTAACAGTCAACCCTCAAGGAACAGAAAACTGCCAGCCCAGAATAAAGTGAAACTTAATTCAAAATACATCTCTTATTTCAATGTTTCACTGCCCTTGTGAAGATTGCAATTACTTAAATAAGAAAATGTGTTGATCTCCAAGAAATTATAAGCTTCACCTTTCATACAATATCTTCACTGCATGTTAATATCCCCAATATATGTATGACCCCCTTTTCATCATCAGGATGACCAATCTTCATATCAATATTTCTAATATGATTAGTATCTACAGCGTATGAAGTAAGACCATTTAAAACTATATTGGAATAACTGAATAGAAAACGTGTCTGATAGACATTAGCAACATTCCATCCAGTTTGTTCTGCACCACTTTAAATCATCATATCAATTTTGTTTGCTTTTTGTTAACGATTAATGTGGACAACAAAATTTATAAGTTCCATGGTTTTTGTCAGACTAAGACTCCAGTCTTTATTATGCACTGTTTAGTAGGAACATGTATATTTGTGTTTCTGTAAGAGTCCTACCTTTACATAGTCCATTTCCTTCAGTCCCAACACCCTATACCGCAGTGTGTAATCTGTGGCGTTTGCCCCGGTGTTATTCCAAGAAATCACTGCCTCAGTAACCCCGGGGAGAACTGTAATGTTGACTGGGGGACCTGGGATCGTAGCTACGGTAGAAATATTATTAATCTATTATATTGCCAATTTAAATTCTAATGACACACAAACTTTCAAGGTAATGAAAGGACCAATGCATACAGTATTACATTTCACAAGCAGACTTTGTTTACAGAAAACAATACTAACATCGAGCTCCTATTAAATATAAATACGGTAAGGTTTGACAGAGACTCTGAAAGGCAGAGCATCACATCATAACAAGATCTGTATAGAGAACATCATCCCATTGCAACATGGCATATTGTAAGTACCATGTATTGAAATCAGAACACAGAGAACTTTGAAATTTGTATTCCACCAATCTTGACAATCTCACCTCTTCCCTCCTGAACACAAGCATCAATGACAGGCATTCTGATGACACAAGACGTGTAATCTAAGGTCAGTTCAGTGGACTGCCCAGCACAGATGGACAGACATATGTCAGGTAGGCCATTCCTTTCACAGCAAGCACTGTGGTTTCGCTGACCTAATACACAAATATCATTTAAACGGAGTTATCATCATATCATGTACAGGTATAAACAATACTTCCATAACAATGACAAAACTCTGCATCATAAGATACCATTACTTAAAAGACTTGTTTAAAACTGAAAGTGTGTCTACCTACCCACAAGGCAGTGTAACGACTTGTTTAAAACTGAAAGTGTGTCTACCTACCCACAAGGCAGTGTAACGACTTGTTTAAAACTGAAAGTGTGTCTACCTACCCACAAGGCAGTGTAACGACTTGTTTAAAACTGAAAGTGTGTCTACCTACCCACAAGGCAGTGTAACGCTGTGTTTAAATCGTCATAACAACGGAGAATTTCTACAGGGTTTGGATTTGCCATAATATCTGCTGTACACACTTTAGGCAAGCAATCAGGTTTCACTCCCTTGGTTTCGCAACAAGCTTAAAAGAGAAACAACAAGCTCTTCCAATCTTGAATCACTCAACTTGCTCAGATAACTCGATACATGTAGTAACTTCATTGAAAAGAAGGCTTTGCAGTTTGCATGCACTAGTTCTGGAGCAAAATTTTATAACAAACCACAAATCAAAACCTGTGGTTCTTAGATCATACATAAAAGTAACCAGATCTACTGGATCACTAAAACACAACCATACCAGATCAAAGTGTGATCATGTTCTGTAGATCTACTGGATCACTAAAACACAACCATACCAGATCAAAGTGTGGTCGTGTTCTGTAGCTCTACTGGATCACTAAAACACAACTATACCAGATCAAAGTGTGGTTGTGTTCTGTAGATAATGTCTATTTGTTGCTGCAAATCAAAACTAAGGTAGCCATGATGAAATTTGCCGCAAAATAAGAAAACTTATGCAATAATTCAAATGTGGTGGCTGGGGATGCAGTCATTTTATAGGAAGTAACATTTATTGTAACAAAGCCATGGTGGGCATAATGAAATTCAGATCACTCAAAAAAAAGTAAAAACCCTTCTGTAAGGACATAAAATATGGTTACTGATGATAGTGCATCCACGCAAGGGAGGAAGCTGATTTTGTTCCAGCCAATCAAAACCCACGAGTTGTTCTGGAATACAGATTGATCAAAAAGGTAACAAGACTGCTACCTCACTTGAGGAACATTTGTTTTGGGGTTGCAATGTGTGCAGACTTATGAGAGGAATTACATATTTATTTGATATTTAATACCCCTATCTTTTTTTAAAAGAAAAATTTTTAAAGAAAAATCTCCCTGTACATTCCTATCTAAACTGCTATTATGGCCCCATCGTGACCTTGGGAATTAAACAAATCTGAATCTTCATTATATACAGGTGAAATGAAGCTTCCACGCAAGCAATGGGTTTTTTTGCTAAGTAGTTCTTGAGAAGATTTCTTTATAAATTATCTCCCCTTGGAAAGGACTGGGGGTCCTTTACCACAAGACTTTGTTTTAAGTTTAGCCAAATGATTCATAAGAAAGAGTTAAAAATGTGAGTAATATTTATAGACAACAGACTACCAGACATATGACAGACAATGGACTGACAAAATTCGATCCCAATAGCTCACTTGAGGAAAGATTAGGTAAATAATAGCTGAGATCAAAGAAAACAAATTTGGTACTGACATGAGAACTCTAGAAAAAATATTACAATATTAATGTCATAAAACAACAAGAGGTACTGTGAGCAATGCTCACTAAGAATACCCCCCACTTACCCCAATCTCCCAAAGGGTGTTGGTAATAGGTATAAACTACCTCTTTTCTGAGTGTAAAAAACAAATGGCACGACAAACCGAACCATATTGTTACTTCGATGTCCAGTGTGCGTGACCTTTGACCTTTTGACCCCAAAATCGATAGGGAACATCTTCATCCCATGGGTAGTCCATATGTATGATATGGTGACTGTAGGTGGAAAGGATAACGCTTTAGAGCCCGGAAACCATATTGCTACTTCAATGTCCAGTGCGCTTGACCTTTGACCTTTTGACCCCAAAATCGATAGGGAACATCTTCATTCCATGGGTAGTCCATATGTATGATATGGTGACTGTAGGTGAAAAGGATAATGCTTTAGAGCCCGGAAACCATTGCGTCTACAGACGGACGGACAGACAGACGGACAACCTGATTCCAGTATACCCCCCCCCCCCCCAACTTGTTGCGGGGGGTATAAAAAAGTTACTAGTATGTGTTTGATTCAGCTGAACACACACCACAGCTTCTGTTCAGAATAGGTCATGTACTCTCTCACCTCGGGGGGAGGTCCTCTCTCACCTCAGGAGGACCATGCAGATTCACTCAATAGTCCTCAAATGTTTAGACACACTGTTTATAAAAATCTCTTTGATGTAAATTAAGAGCTACACTGGACTACAGTTTATGTTAAAGAGTTACTACAATCTAACTACAGATCACAACCACACAGCTGTATTTAAATGGATTACCTCTGATGTCAGCTTCAATTTCTGATTTAGGTTGTGCTACAAAGAAAACCAGAAAGAACTTATGAATGTGAACAGGCAAAGAGGATTAACTCTTATTTTGTAAAGAACTTATGAAATGTTACAAGGCAACAAGGACAAACCCTTCTTTTGTAAAGAAGTTTATTCCTGAAAAGTGTAATTTGGTTCCAATTCTGACTGAAATTCAAAACTACCTAAATAACAAAATAGTTTGCATAAAATTGTTGTTAAATAGGAAAGTCAAAACTAATTATACAAAATTTATGGTAGTGAAGTTTGAAGAGGGAATTCCAAAAGGGACGTATTACGGATCCAGAATGGCAGGGCACAGTATAGATATTGTTATGTCCCTCATATCGTTCATGCAAAAAACTGTATTCATTACATGTAAGATATGCATGTAAAACATTAGCAATACTATTTGATCTTAACCTGGAAAGATGGTGAGTATGAACGTCTCGGAAGGCTGACTGGCGCCTTGGGACCCTAGAGCCACCACATAAACACTGTACTGACGATTAAGCTGCAGTCCCATGTGACTGTACATCATCTGATCTTTACTGAGAATGTCTGTCTGTTAACAATGGAAATCATTTCATTCAGATCTCATAATACACTGCGAATAAAAAGTTATACAGTCACCCCCTACTATCACGCGATTTGACGTCCACTAGGCATTTTGTGATATTAAGTACTCACATAAAGTAAGGAATCTCTAGTAATCCTCAGATCTATCATATTGTTATTTTATATTATGTATCTACTTTATCCAACTAGTTGAAATGATGTATAAATGATCTGGGTCATATGACTATAGGCTAACTAGTCACTAACTTTGTGAAAAATATATAAATATACTTTTAAAGACACATTTATAAATGTACTATTCTAATATCCTTCATTTCTATACTACGTATACGAGTAACAGATAAATCCCCCTAAAAACTACACACACTGAAAAAAATACTGACACTACTATAGTGGACATCAGTGGTCAGTTTAAAGAAAACTTTGTATCCTGTGACCAGATCTGGGTTCTGCTCCGGTCGCTTCCAGGACACCAGCATGGCTGCCATGTCATCTGACACTCTTTGTACAACGGACACAGATGTAGGAGGCCCAGGTAAATAAACTGAAAAACAATTCAATCAAGAATGATATCTTCTGGCATTCTCTTTTCACATATTATTCATCAATTAAACTGGAAATCTTCAAACAGAATTAAGTAGATTCGGTTGTTATCACTCTTGGCCCCTAGGAAATCAATAGCTTACGTTAGTAATTAACCTTTTTGCCTTGCGTTTAATTGTCTGGCAATATTGATACATGTATCACTTTATTCTATCATGTATGAAAAATGTAATTTTAATAGTGTATTTTTATCTTTTTGCATCATGTGAGGAAAATTAAAGTTTTCTTCAGAGCTTTTTGAGACTCTAAATAACTTGACTATCACAGTTTTCATCTATAATATGTGAAACAACTACATATTATCACGATGGCAAGCATCACCACAGGGCCCCGCTTTGTGGCATTATTTGCTAAGTTCAAGGTCCATAACTCTTTCAAAAAGGGTCAACAAAGTCCAAACTCAAAAACTTGATCTGTAACCCAAGGATATTAGTTCATTTATAAATTTTCAATTTATCAACTGCAGGGATAGTCAAAATAATTCTGGCAAACTGTCAAATACGACCAGTACAACATGTAAAATACTCACTACCTTGAAAATCATCTGCTGTGTAAACATTGATTTTCAAATCTTCTTACTTGTTAGTCCCTTCAGTAATCCCCAAATAACACACACCTAATACATCCCTCCAGTAATTCCAAAAAAATCAGTATATGCACCCAGGGGTGCATGAGCAGAGTTGCATGGGATACATTATAAAGCCAGGAATGACGTGGTATATTTATAATTGTGAAGAACTAATTTCAGTTTTAAACTTTTCGAGTTACTGTCCAGAAACCATATTTGTCTGAAGTTTTCAATCTATATTCGGTCACTGTGACCTTGACCTTTGTTCTCCAAAATCAATAGGGGCCTTGCTTTGCTGGTATCCAACAATATATCCAAGTTTCATTTGATTCAAATTAAAAATTTTCGAGTTATCCTCCAGAAACCAAAATCCTTTTGGAATTTCAAATCTATTTTCGGTCACTGTGACCTTGACCTTTGACCCATTTTCTCCAAAATCAATAGGGGTCTTCCTTACCTGGTACATAACAATATCTTTAAGTATCATTTGATTCGGATTTAAACTTTCTGAGTTATCATCCGGAAACCAAATATTTCTGAAATTTTCATTTTATATTCGGTCAGTGACCTTGACCTTTGACATTTTTTCTCCAAAATCAATAGGGGTCTTCCTTACCTGTTACCCAACAATATATCAAAGTTTCATTTGATTTGGATTTAAACTTTCGGGGTTATCATCCGGAAACCAAATTTTCATTCTATTTTCGGTCACTGTGACCTTGACCTTGGATCATTTTTCTCCAAAATCAATAGGGGTCTTCCTTACCTGGTACCCAACAATAAATCAAAGTTTCATTTGATTAGATTGTAAACTTTTCGAGTTATCATCCGGAAACCAATTGTTGATGCCCAACCGCCCGCCCGCATCACCAAACCAATAGCCGAGTTCAACTTTGTTGCAACTCGGGTAAAAATCAAACATTTACCGTGCCCCCCCCCCCCCCCCCCCCCATATCATCACATAACTACTGTGTCCTTCCATTACCCCATCCCCATCATAACATAACTACCGTGTCCTTCCATTACCCCACCCCCACCATCACATAACTACCATGTCCCTCCATTACCCCCACCCTCATCATCATACAATTACCATGTCCCTCCATTACCCCCACCCTCATCATCATACAACTACCATATGCCTCCATTACCCCTACCCTGATACAACTACCATGTCCCTCCATTACCCCCATCCCCACCATAACACAACTACCATGTCCCTCCATTACCCCCACCATAACACAACTACCATGTCCCTCCATTACCCCCACCCCCACCATAACACAACTACCATGTCCCTCCATTACCCCCACCACCACCATAACACAACTACCATGTCCCTCCATTACCCCCACCACCACCATAACACAACTACCATGTCCCTCCATTACCCCCACCCCCACCATAACACAACTACCATGTCCCTCCATTACCCCCACCACCACCATAACACAACTACCATGTCTCTCCATTACCCCCACCACCACCATAACACAACTACCATGTCCCTCCATTACCCCCACCATCACATAACTACCATATCCCTCTAATAACTCCCCCATTATCATACAGCCCCTATGCCCTTTCTGCATAGCCCCTTCTGTAACCTCCATTCCCATACATCTTCTTGTCCCTCTCCTAATACTCCATTACCATATACCTACCATGTCCTTCCTCCAAGCAGGCCAGGATGCTGTTGAGCTCTTGCAGACAGAAGAGATGACTGTCATCTACAATGGTTGGCAAGGTTCCATAACAGAAATCCATACACTGGACTGGCAAGTTCCTCCTCTTACAACATCCCACATGGTTCCTTCCATCTAAAAAATTATCAACAGTACTCTAAAAAAATTCTCTTAAAAATTCTGATTCAGTCCTCATAATAAGTGGATACAATATACTTAAAACCTACATTCATTTGATAAAGAGTTCACACAATAGACACTTGCCAAGATGATGAAAAAAATGGGATATTCAAAACCTCAAGGAATGCTTCATAAATGACCAAGCTTCATTCCATTCCAGGGTTTAATGCTAACACATCAGATGGAATAATCCACTAGACTAGTGAAATACTTAAATCTAAGTCTACTGATCTGTAGACCACAGGCTGGAGCTAGGGACCATTTGCCCAAACCCTTTAATGAAGGTCTTTGCATGGCAAGCATCAAAATTAAATATTCTCTTAGTGCAATTCCAATTTTCCACTTGACATTTTTGCTTTAAATGATGCCTAAATTATATTTAATCCTTAAGTCAAAGAAAGGTATTATCTAACTCAAAAAAGATTCTATCATTTTCTCATCAACTTATCCCAATTGTCTACTATAGGGCTGGGTATTGTCTAGCTGCAATAATGTAGCCCTCTCAGATTTTTTTAATCCGATGTTTGGTCCACCTTTAATAAATCACTTAAAAACTGAAGGATTATGTGCACTTTTGCGTTCAATATATGGGAACAAGTTGGTATATTTGATGTACGTTTTAAAATCCAGGATGCGAGTTCCCTCAAATCGCTTTCCTTTATACATCGTAGTGTCCAAGTAAGTAATATTTATTCAAAGTCGGAAATATACAATCTAAGCATTTGGTGAGTAGCATTAACTATAGTGAATAAATCGTGGATTTCATTTTCTTCTCCATGTAAATATAATATAGTCATCATCATGATAACAACCGTGGTATGTTATTCGATTTCATTTTAGGAATCCCAAGTTTGCAACTTAATTTCAAGCCAGAACACTTTCCCGGTATCTTGGTACTGAAAAAAAGTAGTGCAATATTTTTTTTCTCAATGAACCACAATACACCGGCATATTGATATTATTGCACAGCCCTACTCTGCAATGTCTTTCCCAAAGCTTTGATTCTAATGGTATGATTGGAGTTCAAGCTAACAATTAATCAGTGTATTTGAGCATTTAAAACACATAGAAAATTTCAAATGGAATTAGACACCTGGAGCAAAATTCAAATCAAAGGAAACGTTTACTTTTGCTTTCTACAACTTCTACTTTTCGACCAGACTACCAGAGTTCACATTTATTATTCTAAATACTTATTCATTATTATAATTATTTAGTATTTATGTCAAAACCTGAATACACAAGAAGACATGCAATATACATGACTATGTGTATCAAGGCATGCTAGTGCATGAACTTATCTATAAACATTAAAACAGGAGCAGCATCAAGCAGATAAAGTACAGCTGCAGTCACTTATCAGGGCATCAATACATCATAGATGACATCATGACCCATTAAGATCTAAATATATCCATTCAAAGGTCTTGACCTTTTTACTTCTAACCTTGAAAATCAATAAGGTTCAACAACTCACCAAATCAAATAAGTACAGTAAAACACAGTTATAGCGAACCTCCAAGACCAGCAAAAACAGTTCAGTATAGCCAAACTTTGTTACAGTAAGACCAGCAAAAACAGTTTGATATAGCCAAACTTTGTTACAGTAGGGAATCATCAAGACCAGCAAATACAGTTCGATATAGCCAAACTTTCTTACAGTAAAACATGGTTATAGCGAACCTCCAAAACCAGCAAAAACAGTTTGATATAGCCAAACTTTGTTACAGTAAAACACAGTTATTGCGAACCTCTAGGACCAGCAAAAACAGTTTGTTATAACCAAACTTCGTTATCTCAAATAAAATTTTCGTTATTTTCCAATCATAGTGGAAAGAATATCACTTTAGTTTACAATAAGCATGAATTCATTATAAGCATGCATTATTGTACACAGTTTGATGACAGTCAGTGCTACAGTATGTCTGAATCTCAACCATAAGTTAAAGAATTCTCTTCATTAATCTTGGCCCTTGACCATAAAATTCTAATGAGTTCATCAAGCCAACCCATTCTCTCACCAGAGGGCGCGTTACGCAAGCTTCACATACACCTCTGTCAACGCTTGGAATCACGTGACAATATAATCACATGATATAAACAATCATTATCGTTTTCCTCTCCCTTTAAAAGTTCTGGCAATAGGTGATACGATCATGCTCTTTTCATAGCCCACTGGCACTTTGATAAGTACATATTTACCATTTAGCTGTTTGCCTTTTATTCTACAAGTTTTATCGTATTTTTACAGCCTTTCTTACTTTTGATTCCAGGTTTACATTTAAATCTCCACCACGTGATTGTCCTACATTCATATGCATATTACGAAGTAGTTCCAAATTTAGGATCAGAAAACGGCAATTTTAAGCAATTTACAGTAAGCATCAATTTAATTGCACCAAAAACATTTCATAATACATGTATGACTAAATATTTAGTCCAAAACATAAATGTTGAGATATTAGAAAGTTGTACAAGATTTCTGTAAAAAGCCGTTGACAGAAGTGTAGTGCGAGGAGCGCACGGAACTCTGGGTAGAGAATGCAAGCCAACCACGAGAAATAGATGAGCAGAGTTTGATGCTTTACATTAAAACGTGTGCAGTTGTTACCCTCCTCTTCATAAAACAAAACCACACACAAGAGTGACACTAACCTGTTCCACACTTCACCACCGTCTCTAAATCAAAAGCACATGCTGTGATCATGTCAAAATCCGAAGGCAGACCTGCTGGATAGCATACTGGTAAACAGGTACTGCTTATGTTCTGAGCAACACAGCAACCTGTAAAAAAAATTTTTATATTGTTTTTTAATTGATGAAACAGTCTTCATTATCTTTTGATACTTTGGATGCAAATCCAAAATATTTACTAAATGGTCAATATATGATATTGTTTATAACAAGTGATGAAAAACCAAAGCTTTATAGGTTATATTTGTTATCATTACTTTTAGTATCCTTTTGTTGATATGTATATTTTCAATACCTCTAAATTATGCCTAGCTGTCAAATACTAGTTCATGTAGAAAGTTTTTGTATGGAAGATATTGTATGCATGTGTGTGATTTTGTGTGTGAGATCATCTATGTATATGTAATTGTAAATGTCTAAAAATAAAGCATGAAAAAAAAAAAATCTTTTGATACTTTAAAATTAACCACTAGTACATTTCTGTACATGTAATATCATGATAGAGTTTGTAACTTTTAGTCCAAACTAGACACAACCTAACAGAAAGCAGACATAGAGTATACTTGGTGTCTGGTTTCTGCATCTGCTAAGCAGACTTCAAGCAAACACAAGCAGACCAATTCCTTTGTGTAATGAGGTAAGCAGAGCTAAAGTAGTAAAAAACTGTCAATCAGGATTAACAAAATACCACCTGATAGCTCCCTTGATACAAAAAAAAGCATTAAGAAGGCCACAATTAATTTGTTTAAACAAAACCTTACTTTGAAATTTTCATCTGAAATAATTTTGGTTCCTTATTCTATTCCACAAGTACATTTTGATTCATCTAACATTAGAACATTCTTACAATTTTTAATAAATTTTAGTTGTTGCAATTTTGATGGATCAGACAAAGTGCTAGCATACACAGGGTCTACTTTTCGAGTCTGGTAAGGTGTTTAGTTGGGACTGCTAGTACTTCTGGATAAGACTGGCTACATTTACAACCTTAAGAGCAAAAGACAGCACTATCATTCAGCTCAAAGGTCACAATTTTACAGAACACAACTCCATAAATCTGCAGAAACAAGTCTGTAAAACCAAAAAGAAGACAAGAATTTGGAGTGATGCTAAACCAATATGTGTCCCATACCTGTTCAACATTTTACATCACGAGCCGTAACTCTTGTCAAACTAACCTTTACTGTGGAATCATTGTAATTCTTGGAGGTCAATGTTCGTGGGTAAGCAAAATTTTGCTGGTTCATGGGGATGTAATTTCACGGATAAGCATTACGATGTCACTAGGAGAGATAACTCTACTTGGTTTTTAAAAAAAAAAGATCGAGGACACGTAAATTCGTGGGCAAGAGTGACCCACGAAATCCACAAACATCAATCCCCCGCGAACAATGATGATTCCACAGTGTTCTTGTTCGCGATACAGCTACACAGCACCTTATATCTACACAGCACCTTATATATATATCAATATCTAAACAAGCATAACCAAAAAAAATGCAGTTTTCTAGTAGAAAAAAATGGCCCTTGTAAAAGTTGAACTTGATTTATAGTCAAGTTTGATCACTATAATCTCACATCAATATATCAATATCCAAAAGAGTACAAAAGAGACAGATGGACAGGGAATCTACTGTTGATTACAGGTTACAGGGAGACTAACAGCAGGAAAACACTGAATACCTTCATAACTTTTGAATCAGTGGCCTCGTTTTCTAAACTTCCAATATTTTAACTTTCTTCAGAGAATTCTTTATTACTGCCTTGTCTATTGTTTTGTTCTGTACTCCATGTTTTAGAAATACTTACTTGTGACATTGAAGTCTGAGGAGACATCCTGTGGGGCAGGTGTTGTAGAGGCACCTGTAAAAGAGAAGGTGAAGGTCATCTAAACACCACTAACGTGCTACGTACTACGGGGAACACGAGGCTCATGAGCCACATCACTTCCAAACAAATGTATTTTCAGATGTAAAATATCGAATCCCAATTACGGTTCAATCCTAGACTCAGATACCATGGTATGATCAGACTTGAGTCTGCACTACATGAAAATTTAGTATAATTTATTATCATTTAAACAATAAAATGCTTTCTTTGTTGTTTTATTGGGTGATGAAGGTAGCAAGCATTGCAGAAAAAATTATATAATTTTTCTGCAATGATTGCTACCTTCATCACCCAATAAAACAATACAGAAAGACATTTCATTGTTTATAATTTTATTTATATGTATCTTTTGAAAATATAAACTAGATTTTAATAACCAAGATATCATATCGTTGACCCATTTGTTACTTTGAACGGAACAGCCAATACACCCTTTGACCTTCATGATACTCCATATTTGGTATTAATTACATGGACAAGAGATACTAAATAACCAGATCTAACTAGTTATATTCCCATGTACAACTTAATAATTCACTATGTCAGGAAACTTTCACAATTTTCACATAAGTTTCATCTTTTCTGGCCTAATGGTTTTTGAGAAAAAGATTTTAAAACCCCCCACCATATTTTTGCCTTTTCTTGATTATCTCTCCTTAAAAAGGGAGATGGCTCAGATGGCCCTTTATTTGAACAAGCTTGAATTCCCTTCACCCAAAGATACTGCATAGCTGGGGCTTTTTGGTGGGATACAAATTTGACAAATTTAGGTCTACAAGTTACATGTACATGCCATTAATTTTAGTGGATAAAATTTTGGTAAACTCACAAAATTATAAAACCCACTAAAAAAACACTATAAGGTACTCTGCACCAAGTTTAGTTCAAATTGACCTGGAGAAAACATTGAAATTGTGAAAAGATTTAACAACAACAACAGACAACAAACAAATTTCAATCAGATAAATTCACTTGAACCATTAATATTGAAAGGGTGAACACAGATTCTAATTCCACCATATTAAGCTGGAGTAAATGAAAAACTGTAAAATTTGTTGTCACAATGACTCTTCCTCTATTGTGATTTATGACTGAGATAACTCGATCACTCTCTATTGCAATTGTGTGTGTAAATGAGATAACTCACTCTATTGCAATTGTGTGTGTAAATGATTGAGATAGCTCACTCTCTATTGTGATTGTGTGTGTAAATGAGATATCTCACTCTCTATTGTGATTGTGTGTGTGAATGATCGAGATAACTCACTCTCTATTGTGATTGTGTGTGTAAATGAGATAACTCACTCTCTATTGTGATTGTGTGTGTAAATGAGATAACTCACTTTCTATTGTGATTGTGTGTAAATGATCGAGATAACTCACTTTCTATTGTGATTGTGTGTAAATGATCGAGATAACTCACCCTCTTCTGCAATTGAGTTCGACTCTGAAATATCTCACCTTCTACTGTGACAGTGTGAATCACAGACACATTTGTATTCTCCACCATGCATTGGTAGTGGGCTTGGTCCTCAATCTGAATATCATAAATCCTTAAGTTCCAGGTAAAAGCTTGAGAATCTGAAAAAATGAATGTAAAATCAAGTTTCTGTTCACTTACATTACATATTAAATCAGTGTCATATGTGACCTTTTTAGCTCTTCTGAGCCAAAGGCTCAAAGAGCTAATGCTATGGCCATTTGTGCGGTGTGCGTAAACTTTTTAGAAAAAGGGCTATAACTCAAGAACCCCTTGGCCAATTTTTTTCAAATTTGTTACAGGGTATCATTGGCCCAAGGGCTTTCATACATACTAAATAAAGGGATGTGACCCTTTAACAAGGGGAGATAATCAGGAAAATACAAACAAAAGTAGTGGTTGCTAAAAAATCTTCTTCTCAAGAACCACAGGGCAGATTATCACCAAACTTACACATAAGGATGAGGATATGTTGTAGATTAAAAATTGTTCAAGGCATTACCCTGGGGCAAAGGGCATGGTCTCAAGGTCACTTCAAAGTTGACCTAAATTTAAAAATTTTTTAAATTCCTTAAATCTTAGATATTTTAGTCATTATAAGGACTAGGATCATCAAATTTTGACAGTTGATGCATCTTAGGACCTTGTGTCAAGTTGTCTCAAAAGTAGGTCACGGTGACCTACTTTTTGAATTTTGCAGGTATTTATTTTAAAATTAATTTTGATGCATATCTTGGACACTTTGAAGCCTATGATCATCAAAACTTGTCAGTTGGTGGATCATGGGACCTTGAAATGCGTCAACTGAAAAATAGGTCACCGTGACCTACTTTCTGAATTTTATGGCTTATCATTTATAGATATATTTTAAGTTGTTATTTCAAATACCGAGAGGTTTAGAATCATCAAATCTTGTAAGTTGATGCATCTTGAGGCCTTGAAACATATTTATAAAAAAGTAGGTCACAGTGACCTACTTTTTGAATTTTGCAGATATTCAAATTTCACATTTTCAATTTTAGATGCATATTTTGGGCACTGTAAAACCTAGGATCATCAAACTTTGTCAATTGATGCGTCTTCAGTCTTCGGTTTGTGTCGACCAAAAAGTAGGTCACCGTGACCTACTTTTGGTATTTGACAGCTAAATTACTATATTTCAGACACTATTTGACCTACAATCATCAAACTTTGTCAGTTGATGCATCTTGAGTCTTCGGAGTGTATCGACCAAAAAGTAGGTCACTGTCACCTACTTTTGGCATTTGACAGTTATATTTATATATTTCAGTCACTAACTGACCTACAATCATCAAACTTTGATAGTTGATGCATCTTCAGTCAATGGAGTGTGTCGACCAAAAAGTAGGTCACCTTGACCTACTTTTGGAATTTGACGGCTATATTTATATATTTCAAATACTATTTGACCTACAGTCATCAAACTTTGTCAGTTGATGGGTCTTGCATGTTCGAAGGGTTTCGACCAAAAAGTAGGTCAACTTGACCTACTTTTGGAATTGGACACCTATATTTATATATTTCAGATACTATTTGACCTACAGTCATCAAACTTTGTCAGTTGATGCGTCTTGCATGTTCAAAGGGTGTTGACCAAAAAGTAGGTCACCTTGACCTACTTTTGGAATTGGACGGCTATATTTATATATTTCAGATACTATTTGACCTACAGTCATCAAACTTTGTCAGTTGATGGGTCTTGCATGTTCGGAGTTCGCTGACCAGAAAGTAGGTCACCATGACCTACGATTGGAATTTGACAGCTATATTTCAATATTCAGATACTAATTGGCTTAAAATCATCAACCTTTGTCAGTTGATATTTCTTGGGTTCTCAAAATGTGTAAACCAAAAAGTAGGTCACATTGACCTACTTTTTTTGAATTCTTAGGATTTAACTAAAGATTTAGAATACTAAGAGGCTAAGAATAGAAATGGTGGGGTTGTACAATTTATCAGAAGAGCGATTCTAGGCCCTTGGGCCTCTTGTTTCCATTCTCCGTTGAAAGGTCTTTTAATACAAGTTTGACTATCTATTTGCATTTCATCTATTGAACACCTTAAAAATGTTTGTGCAGCATGCTTATCTATTATAGGTAAAATATTTTGTTTTTAGATAAAACACATCAGATCTAGAACTGAATTTTAAAATATCACCATTACGATTTCCATATAACACTTCTTTTGACTATTTTGCTTTATATAAAATAATAACAGCTTGTGAACATTAGTATAAGTACTGCTTGTGAACATTAGTATAAGTACTGCTTGTGAACATTAGTACAAGTACTGCTTGTGAACATTAGTATAGGTACTGCTTGTGAACATTAGTATAGGTACTGCTTGTGAACATTAGTATAGGTACTGCTTGTAAACATTAGTATAGGTACTGCTTGTGAACATTAGTATAGGTACTGCTTGTGAACATTAGTATAGGTACTGCTTGTAAACATTAGTATAGGTACTGCTTGTGAACATTAGTATAGGTACTGCTTGTAAACATTAGTATAGGTACTGCTTGTGAACATTAGTATAGGTACTGCTTGTGAACATTAGTATAAGTACTGCTTGTGAACATTAGTATAGGTACTGCTGGTGAACATTAGTATAGGTACTGCTTGTGAACATTAGTATAGGTACTGCTTGTGAACATTATATAAAATAATAACAGTTTGTGAACATCAGTATAGGTACTGCTTGTGAACATTAGTATAGGTACTGCTGGTGAACATTAGTATAGGTACTGCTTGTGAACATTAGTATAAGTACTGCTTGTGAACATTAGTATAAGTACTGCTTGTGAACATTAGTATAGGTACTGCTGGTGAACATTAGTATAGGTACTGCTTGTGAACATTAGTATAAGTACTGCTTGTGAACATTAGTATAGGTACTGCTGGTGAACATTAGTATAGGTACTGCTTGTGATCATTAGTATAGGTACTGCTTGTGAACATTATATAAAATAATAACAGCTTGTGAACATCAGTATAGGTACTGCTTGTGAACATTAGTATAGGTACTACTTGTGAACATTAGTATAGGTACTGCTGGTGAACATTAGTATAGGTACTGCTTGTGAACATTAGTATAGGTACTGCTTGTAAACATTAGTATAGGTACTGCTTGTAAACATTAGTATAGGTACTGCTTGTGATCATTAGTATAGGTACTGCTTGTGAACATTAGTATAGTTACTGCTGGTGAACATTAGTATAGGTACTGCTTGTGAACATTAGTATAAGTACTGCTTATGAACATTAGTATAGTTACTGCTGGTGAACATTAGTATAGGTACTGCTTGTGAACATTAGTATAGGTACTGCTTGAGCCTCTCATCATTCTGACTTTCACAGAGGTCAATACAGTTCCCAAGATTATTTTGAATAATTAAAGGGATATAATATGCACACATTCATTTGTTTCACCTGAAATTGAAAGCATGCACTTTTGTGACAAGCAAACTTTAGAATTTCTTTTGAACTGAAAACAACACTAATCCCCAACTACAATGTTTTTTTTAGGTATTTTAAATTACCTGGATTATTAGTCCTAATGCTGACTAGTGATCTAAAGTGAATAGCAGCTTCACCGATCAATCACACTTCTTTGATGATATATTGAGACATTGAAACCCTAATATGAACATTGAAACCCTAATATGGGCATTGAAAGCCTAATATGGACATTTCTTTTGAAATTTAACAGAAGATTCTGATAGCAGGGAAAAGGAAAACATAATTTGAGATTTAACTGTATATCAAATGAAATATTATCAAAAACTCCATGAAGCATATCATCTATAAAAAAATTTGTTTATCCTTTCCTAACTCTGTAGAGAACTACCAAAGCACATTAAAATGTTGTACATTCTTCATATCATTCCTGTTGAAACTAGTATCTATTACCCTATCATTAAAGCAACAATACAAGAAAAACTCCATCTGAATTATACAAGGTCACTGTAACCTAGTTTTAGGTATAAATGTTAAACTTTACACCTAATTTGCATCAAGTGACAGCTTGTAAAGATTCTAGACCTTATCTGATCTCAGTAAACACATAACTGCAATAATGTAACTCTCTCAAATTTTTTTTATTGCTTTTTCTCTCTCCAAAAATCAGAATTTAAACAAGAGGCCCATGGGCTACATTGCTCACCTGAACAGCAGTTCCTAGCAATAAACAAGCTTGAGCAAAACTATTATCATTATACAAGCAGCTTGGTTCAGAAAAAACTTTTCGAAGGTAATGGGGACTAATTCTTTCATTATCAAACTTAATTATTGAACTTGACTACAAACTCATTGAATATCATATACCCTTGTAGACGGGTATGGCCTTTCATAATAACAATTTTCATCTAAGGAGGCTTTGTGCTATTAAGTTTGGTTTCCTTCACATGTAAAACTTTGGTCCCTATTGTGGCTCCAACCTAACCCCAGGGGTCATGATTTTTACAAACTTAAATATCCACTTTGTCTGGAAGCTTTCATCTAAATTTCAGCTTTTCTGGACCAGTGGTTCTTGAGGAAAATTTTTTAAATGACCCCACCCAATTTTTTTTATTTTTTGTGATTATCTCCCCTTAAAAGGGGGCATGGCACTTCACTTGACCAAACATGAATCCCCTTCACCTAAGGATGATTTATATCAAGTTTGATTGAAATTCGCACAGTGGTTCTGGAGAAGAAGCTATTCCTATATATCAAAATGTAAAATTTTTATCCCCTAATGTGACCCCCACTCTACCCTCAGGAGCCATGATCTGAACATATTTGAATCTACTCAATACCAGGAAGCTTTCACTTAAATCTCCACTCTTATAGCCAGGTGGTTCTTGAGAACAAGATTTTCAAAGATTTTCCCTGTATATTCATATTTCCAACTATAATCCCCTATTGTGGCCCAAACATACCCCTCGGGGTCATGATTTTTACAAACTTGAAGCTCTATTATGTCAGGAAACTATCATGTAAATTTCAGCTCCTTTGGCCCAGTGTTCCTTGAGAAGAAGATTGAAAGATTTCATATTAAGTGACCCCACCTATTTTTGCATTTTTGTGATTATCTCCCCTTTGAAGAGGGTGTGGTCCTTCATTTGAACAATCTTCCCCTTCACCTAAGGATGATTTATATCAAATCTGACTGAAATTGGCCCAGTGGTTCTGGAGAAGAAGATTTTCCTATATATCAACATGTAAAACTCTGATCACCTATTGTGGCCCCACCCTACCCCAGGGGGCTATAATAAGAACAAATTTGAATCTACTCTATATCAGGAAGCTTTTTAGGTAAATCTCCACTCTTTTGGCCCAGTAGTTCTTGAGAAGAAGATCTTTAAGACTTTCTTTATATATTCACATTTCTAACTTTGATCCCCTATTGTGGCCAAAACATACCCCCAGGGTCATGATTTTACAAACTTGAATCTCCATTATATCAGGAAGTTTTCATGTAAATTTCAGCATTTCTGGCCCTGTGGTTCTTGAGAAGATTTTTTAAATTATCCCATCCTATTTTTGCACTTTTGTATGAACAAAATTGAAACCCCTTTACCCAAGGATGCTTTGTGCCAAGTTTGGTTGAAATTGGCCCAGAGGTTCAAGAGAAGAATATGAAAATGTGAAAAGTTTACAATGACGCCAATGACAGACAACGGAAAGTTTTTATCCGAAAACCTCACTTGAGCCTTCGGCTCAGGTGAGCTAAAATTCAGACAGGGCTATATCATTGCAGCTATAGGTACATGTGCATACGGTATGCTTTGAATTAGGGCTGTTCCATTAAAACATATGAGGTACCCGGGGAAGGCACTTTAAAATTTGGGTAACCACCCATAGAAGCTTAAAAATGTAATGAGGGACCACTCACAGAAGCAATTTTAGATAGTGCGGCACCACCCATAGAAGTGAAATAAATGTGAAATACACTTTTTCTTTAAATTCAATATGTATGAATGACTATTTATAACCCCTGAATAGAGGTCTATTTTCAGATGTTCCCAAGCATGATAGTAAAGAGAAGAGTATCTTGGGTCTCATCACCATTCAAATAACTGGCCATCAATGAAGCTTGATCATAGAACCATCAATTTATTTTATCAAGACTGTCTTTCTTAAACACGATGAACTAAATCAATTTTTTTAAGTCTACCTGTTCATAAAAAGCCTAGTATTGTAAATGTTCAAAAACAACTATTAGGCCACATTTTTTAATTTATTGGTTTACGGATTTTAAAAATAAAATTTAGGGTCGGTCGGGAGAAAAAAAAAAAAAAAAAAAAATAAACATTTTTAATATCTATTGTTTCATTTTCAATAAATCATTAACATTATTTCGTGAGTCTTTGGTAGAACATAAGCCGAGAATGTGTAAGGTCATATCTCTTTGATGTATCCAGTATTTATATAATGTTCTTCAGTAATTTTGCTGTATTATGCTCAATAAAGATTTTACATTAACAAATTGTAAACATAAAGAAAAAAAAATTAATATAAGCACTAAATTACAATTGTATGTAGTAATTCCACTTTTAGTTTCAGAATGTTTATACCCCCATGAAATAATTTTTAACCCCATTTTCCCCACATAGACATGCCCATGGAATTATCTACCAACTTTTTGAAAGAAAAGTTTCTTGTTTTTCATTTTTATTTGATACTCAAATTCTTTCCACCACTACACAAGGTATACTAATTTACGAGAAATATGCATACCTTTCTGAGTTTTATCTGGTCATATTTTTTACAGGCGTTCATCATAATATCAAAAGCATCTAACAATTTCTCACACTGTTAGAACTATTCCCTGTTAGGATTTTTGACGGCAGAGATGCACGTACATGTATTAAAATACATTTATTATGACAGTCACTAGTTACAATAATCTAAATGTGTCTCGGTACAGGTCCTCACCACACTCAAACCGGGTCCGTAGGACATTATCACTTTAACGATAGAACATCCAATCTAGTAAAGTCGCTAACAACTGTACCTTCCTCTCATCTTTAAACACCCACATAGCACTGCATTTTGTGTTGTGTTAGCAGCAAGAATACCGCCAATTGTATGAGAAATATTTATTTCTATCAATTCCTTTTTTTCGTGATGAAATGTCATCTCAGCATCTGTTTCGTCGCCAAGAATGATATAAGTATCGTTACTGTCATCGTGCGTGGCCATATCTGTTTACATGGTTTTTAAAAATACGGAATAAAGATATTTCACAAAACGAATAGTGATTACCAAATACAAATCAATACGTTTGCGTTTCACGATTTTCTATTCGTAAAATTGAAAATGCATTTTATTTTTATTTTCGATTTGACATGTTGGGTAGAATCGGCAGAATTAAAAAAAAAAAACGTTTCAATGGACCACGAGCACGTTTCGTTTTCCATTTTGGACAAGGGAGATAATCTTAATTTCCGGTCGCTATAATTTTAGAGTCTAACCGGAAACGATAACCGGATCGCGGAACCTCATCGACCGAGATAAAATGAAGACAGAAAACGGTGTTTGTTTCACATTCTACTTTCAACCCTTCCTTTCTCTTGTTGCATTCCTCTCAGTTTCGGTAAAAAAAAAAATAAAGATTTTATCAAAACAACCACCCACAGATGCAGTTTTCTGGCAGTAGGTACCCACCATAGATGCAATTTTCTACCAATGACAAGCACCCATAGATTTTTTTTAAATTGCCATCCCCATGTACCTCATATGTTTTAATGGAACAGCCCTTACACAGACCACAAAGGATGCAGTATATTTTTCAGTTTATTTTTCTTAGCGAAAATCAATCACAACTTGCTGATACCTGCTCTAAGCTGCCTTATGCTTACCAAGCTGTGTCAAATATTTGCAAATTTCTTTTTGCAAACCTCATGCACATCATAGGTGACTATAGGTGACTTATCATTTATTAAAGGCCAGAGTAAATTAAGACTAGGGCTTCTATAGATTTACAAGTCTGCCAGGCCTGTACCTCTCAGACAGTATAATTAAAATGACCCAGGATTGAAAAGGAAAAATGATAACATAAACAGCATAAATAACATGAGGACTCCATTGGAAATAAGCCAATTAAGGATTTTGTGGGTTATTCTTGGGTCAATGGCTCTATATATCAAATTGATAGTCTATGCTTATTCCAACTCATACAAATTATATTTATGTATCAGCTTAATTAATGCTATAGCTTTAAAACGTGATAATTTCATTGGTAAATGTAGTAGTTAGGGCTATATGGACTGTGGATGTCAGTGGTTAGAGCACCTGACTAGTAATGCAGGGGTCCTGGGTTCGATTCCCAGTCCAGTCATAAATTTTCTCCTTTCCTATGTTACATTTGGTGCCATAGACCAGCCTCTGGAACTGACAGGTGAAAATGCCTGCCAAAGGGATAAAAATCATGGGTTGATGTTAATGTGTAAAGACATTTAAGAAGGGAGGAATGTGGCAGTCAGACGGGTACAATCACTGGTGGCAAGATAGCTCCGTTGGTAGAACACCTGACTACAGATTCAGGGCGTCTGGGTTTGAATCCTCGTCTGGTCCATTGCATTTTTCACTTTTCCTAACCAGGCCACAGCACCAAATACACAATTGTTACAGGTCAAATACACAGCTATTACAAGGTCAAATACTCAGTTGTTATAAGTCAAATATACAGTTGTTATAAGTCAAATATACAGTTGTTATAAGTCAAATACTCTAAGTTGTTACAGGTTAAATTCAGTTTTACAGAGTTGTTACACGTCAAACACAGTCTGAGAGTTGTTACACATCAATTACAGTCTGAGAGTTGTTACACGTCAATTACAGTCTGAGAGTTGTTACACGTCAAACACAGTCCGAGAGTTGTTACACGTCAATACGCAAGATCGTAAATACCGAGTTAGCGGAACTCTCTTGTAAATAAGTCCGGAAAAGCGTGTCTATCTTGGGCATTTTTTGTTTATTCAAACATGGCATCGGAAGACGATTTAACCTGTGCATTCCACAATTAAAAACATTTTTAAATGAAAGGTGTGTGAAACGTCTGGATACAGGAAAAATTAACTGAATTTGGCTCGTGAAGCTATGTGTTTTGACGCAAGCTGTTCTCAGCTTTGGGAATTTCCTGGCTGACAGCAGTGGGAAAAAATCCACATAATTTCCATTAAAATCTATCATTTGTGGATATTTCTGCGTATCAGGTTTCTTTCTTGAATCATTACTACAGTCTACTGCAATGCAATGATAGTGAACCATTGTTAAAATCAGGTGAATCGATCACGACAAAAGTTGCAAAACTGGTATTATTTACCAACATGCTCAAATTCTCACATACTCTGGGTCTTGTGAGACTTTGAAAGGGGAAAGTAAAATTTAAAACGAAGACGGAAAAAGTAGTCGCGATATTGCGTATTACAGTCTGAGAGTTGTTACACGTCAATTACAGTCTGAGAGTTGTTACACGTCAATTACATGTACAGAGTTGTTACATGTCAATTACATGTACAGAGTTGTTACACGTCAATTACATGTACAGAGTTGTTACACGTCAATTACATGTACAGAGTTGTTACACGTCAATTACATGTACAGAGTTGTTACACGTCAATTACATGTACAGAGTTGTTACACGTCAGTTACATGTACAGAGTTGTTACACGTCAATTACATGTACAGAGTTGTTACACGTCAGTTACATGTACAGAGTTGTTACATGTCAATTACATGTACAGAGTTGTTACACGTCAGTTACATGTACAGAGTTGTTACACATCAATTACATGTACAGAGTTGTTACACGTCAGTTACATGTACAGAGTTGTTACATGTCAGTTACATGTACAGAGTTGTTACATGTCAGTTACATGTACAGAGTTGTTACACGTCAGTTACATGTACAGAGTTGTTACACGTCAGTTACATGTACAGAGTTGTTACACGTCAATTACATGTACAGAGTTGTTACACGTCAATTACATGTACAGAGTTGTTACACGTCAATTACATGTACAGAGATGTTACACGTCAATTACATGTACAGAGTTGTTACACGTCAATTACATGTACAGAGTTGTTACACGTCAATTACATGTACAGAGTTGTTACACGTCAATTACATGTACAGAGTTGTTACATGTCAATTACATGTACAGAGTTGTTACACGTCAATTACATGTACAGAGTTGTTACACGTCAATTACATGTACAGAGTTGTTACATTTCAATTACATGTACAGAGTTGTTACATTTCAATTACATGTACAGAGTTGTTAGAAGTCAGACATAGTTCAGTTGCTGCTGGTTAGAGTTTGTTACAGTTGAAATTACAAAGTTGTTACTATCAATACAAGATTTATACAGGTCAAAAACAGAGTTGTTACAATTCAAATTGTACAAGTGTTACAGGTCATATATAGTTATTACAGGTCAAATTCAGAATTATGTCCAATACACTTGTTAAAGGTCAAATATGCAGTTGTTACAAATTGTAAATTTGTTATGGGTCAAATTCAGACACTGCATTCCCAAAATAGCCTTAACTCTGGTAGCATATTTTCACATGAATCAAATCTTAACAGGGTCATGCCTTTGTAAAAATAAACTGGTCAATGTTTTAGTTAGGACTACAGCTTACAAGCAATCATGTTGTCAAACAAACCCAAACAATATCCTTGGTTTGCTATCATCAGCAGAGAATGCATAATAGTTTACCTTGGGGCCTTTCGATCATGTACTTGTTTTTGATTTGAGAAAGAATTTCTGAATTCACCGAGATTTTGCTGCCATCTTTCAAGTTTTTCCAAATCACCTGAAAAGCAAATAAATACAACATAACATGCCTGCAAAGCAACCTATTAATCCAAAGCTAATGTATACGTACACATACATGGAATTATAGTATACCCTCTGGGCAACATATTTTAATCATATTTTTTCCAGCTCTTTGACAATGATAACAATTATGTCTACAAACTCATAAACATATATACTCTGGCTATATATAAACATGATAAACAAGTCCTCTGATGAGGCAGGGGAATGAAAATGACAAATTCAGGTGGGGGGGGGGGGGGATTAACTGCAGTTTATTTATGAAGTGCAAAGTTGTTTTAATTAGCAAATTTCCGGTTGATATATAGTGTCAGTGTATAACAGAGCTGGATGTATACATATATTATCTTATGTCACCAGCCCGTGGCCATGGGTAATAAATATTTAAATATTTCAAAAATGTACCAGACCACTTCATTTTTTGGAGACGATAAAAAAATCATCACATACATACATGTATAACTGTAAAGTAATTCTATAATTGTATATATAGCATGCATGTCTTTGATCAGCATTATATACTAGTTTTATTGTAATTAATGTAGAATATGCAATTTAAAAATATTCCGTCGTAAGCATACACTAGCACACTGCATTTATTTAATTCAATCCATTGTGGTTGTGTAAGTTGTCATTTAAAATAGGAAAAATAATATGCCTTCTCTTCATTATAATCATCATTAACATTTTCAAGGTGTGCGATAATTTTTTTTAACCAACCTGACTTGTTTGAAATCTACATTGCTAATAAGACACAAGTGATTTAGTAATTCCTGTCTCATTTATATAACATAGTGTTCACATTCTCATAAAATCTTCTTTGTTACCTAAAAAGTTTTGCTGGTTTTTCACTATTATTTTTGAAAATCCAGTGTTTGGACATTTCTCTGCAGGAAATAAAGACAATCAAAGAGTGCCAATCTAATTCTATGGTTACATAATCCATGAATCCACATATCACAACTGCATCATATTGGTCACATCTGATCGTGGATCGTATCAGATAGAGAGAAGGACAGACAGACAGTGCAAACCTAAAGTGACCTTCAACTTTGTCGGTAGGGGACTAATAAGGAACTTTTTCCTTATATAAAGTATATGTTCTGAATGACCTTGACATTTCAAAAATGACCTTAAGTAACCTTTGTCTGAAAGCCATTTGCCTGTTACACCTTTGTGTGATATACTATGTATACCTGTTCAATAACTGCTGAAATAAGGAACTTTTTACATTTTATAATGTATATGTTCTGAATGACCTTGACCTTTCAAAAATGACCCTGGTTCAAAAATCTCTATGTCCCAAGGAATATTTGTGATCAGTTATGATCAATTTATGATGAAAGGTTTAGGAGATATATATGAGCTCAGATGGATGGACACAACTGCGACTATATATGCTCCCAAAAAAAAAATTACGGGAGCAAAAATGTGTTACAAAAATTTGTCAGAATTTATTTTGTTTTAGACCAGGCAGTTGAATTACATTTTGATTTTTAGAAAATAAGGGGTAATTATACATTTTGCAATATTAAAAAAACGAGTGATTAACCTCACTGCATTAGAGATATTTTACAGATCCTCATTTGCATACAGCATGCCCTCTCAAAAGTGCTATGTATATCAGAGATAAGTATACTCAGTTATATATTGAAATCACCCAAGTCGTGTCACAACTTAAACCTATAGTTACTAGTTACTAGTGTGTGGCTCTACATATATTAAATGACCTTCACACAATGAACACGCATATTAAAAATAAAATTCCCTAAGTTGTGACCCATGGATGGTAAGACGGACAGAATATGACAATGTAATCCTGAAATGTCATCAAGTTCTGCAAGTGGCACAACAAAAGTCATCAACAATACACCTGATCTCTCATGAACTGTACCCATGAAACCATGCTACACGTAAGAGCACTGCCTGTAAATAATTATGCAATCTTAATCTTTGGCCCTCCTCTATAAATTCTAATGAATGCAATCAAAATTCTGAATGCAATGTATATTTAATGCACTTAATCAAAAATTCATAAACCTGCATACATGTACAATTCGTTGAATAAATCTAGAGAGCATTGTTCATATTGTTTTTAAGAGATGTTTGTTTAAATTGTTTACATGACATGACTTTGAACCTTAAAGTCACAGATCTGCTATTGTATTTTTCTACAAAATTATTTTAAACTCTCTGCATTGAAATGAAACTCCCGGTAGACACATTTGTAATCATCAATGACCTTGAATGACTTTTAAATACATATATTAAGAAAAAGGCAAAATCGGTATGCAAGTCACTCACATATGTATCTCTGAAAACTTGAATCAAGTCTATTTATAAAACTTTGCAAAATTACAGATTATATCCAAGTTTCTTCAGATTAGCTGACATTGAATGGAAATAGTTTATAATTGTACTTGTCAATCCTTTGGGTGACTGATAGACCATTACTCAATTTAAATTCAACATTTTTATACTATCGAAAAGAAAAGGATGGAAAGAGAAAACAAACACAGATAGGGGCCCTACAGATACAGTGCGTATGTGCCAAAAGTTTTCACTTCCCACAAATTTTTACTACATCTTTATACAGAACCATACTTTTCAAAATATTAAATGATCACTTTTTCATTTGTGCAAAAGAAAATTTAAAAATGTGATTTCATCAAAATACTATTAGACAAAGAATTCCACAAAGTGGTATGCAGATAATTACTCCTATGACAATGTTTTAAAAATTAGAAAATTATGTAAACTGTGTACACCGTAATGTCTCCCCAACTCCCAAAATTGGAAGTGCACCAAATGAAACCTCCTCCTCTTAATGTACTGCATGGTTTGGAGGAGAAAGCATGAGCAGGAACATAGACATTATGAACACCCATAAGCCACATAGGAGAAGTGTTCACAAACTATTTTACACCCTCCACCCGTCAGATCCACTATAACTTTAAGGAAAACAATCAGATCCTCCTGTCCCTACATTATGCACATTTGCAAATGGCATTGAAGTATTGTACAAAATTTCAAGTCTATCTGATAAGCCATATAGGAGAAGAAGCGTTCACAAGCTTTTTTGACATCCTCCATCCCTCTTAGATCCACTATAACTTTTAGAAAAGTAATTGGATCCCCCTGTCCTGACAATATGCACATCTACAAATGGCAATAAAGCATTGTACAAAGTTTCAAGTCTATCCGATAACCCATATAGGAGAAGCGTTCGCAAAATTTTGCGACAGACAGACGGAAAGTACAAAAACATGTCGCCCTGTAAGAGGGGAGACATAATAACAATTTGCAAAATTTACGTCTCGTGAATAAATCTCAATTGACCTTTCAGCTCAGGTGAGTTAAAAAAAAAAGAGGTACTGTGAGCAATGCTCACTAAGAATACCCCCCACTTACCCCAATCTCCCAAAGGGTGTTGGTAATAGGTATAAACTACCTCTTTTCTGAGTGTTGCTACTTCGATGTCCAGTGCGCATGACCTTTGACCTTTTGACCCCAAAATCGATAGGGAACATCTTCATCCCATGGGTAGTCCATATGTATGATATGGTGACTGTAGGTGGAAAGGATAACGCTTTAGAGCCCGGAAACCATATTGCTACTTCAATGTCCAGTGCGCATGACCTTTGACCTTTTGACCCCAAAATCGATAGGGATCATCTTCATCCCATGGGTAGTCCATATATATGATATGGTGACTGTAGGTGGAAAGGATAACGCTTTAGAGCCCGGAAACCATATTGCTACTTCAATGTCCAGTGCGCTTGACCTTTGACCTTTTGACCCCAAAATCGATAGGGAACATCTTCATACCATGGGTAGTCCATATGTATGATATGGCGACTGTAGGTGGAAAGGATAACACTTTAGAGCCCGGAAACCATATTGCTACTTCGATGTCCAGTGTGCTTGACCTTTGACCTTTTGACCCCAAAATCGATAGGGAACATCTTCATCCCATGGGTAGTCCATATATATGATATGGTGACGGTAGGTGGAAAGGATAATGCTTTAGAGCCCGGAAACCATTGCGTCTACAGACGGATGGACGGACAACCCGATTCCAGTATACCCCCCCCACAACTTGTTGCGGGGGGTATAATGATAGTAAATGATTACTTTTTGCGCATATCTGCATATGGCTTTAAATCCTTGAGAATAATTAGGTCAACAACTTTGTTTACATCTTTAGTTTATAAAGTCAAATTCAGGATGATCGATTATGATATATTGTACATATTCAACTTTGACCTTATTTTCATCTTTGATCAAATAAGCTAACAGAAAGACACTGAATTGAACCATGAAATGAATTTCAATCATTTATCTTGTGTCACTTACAAACAGTAACATGCTACTATTCATCTTTTTTTCTGAAATCAAATGCATTCAAGTTACAAATGTCAGTCAAGCTAGTAAACAAGCAAACTTTAATCCTAAAACAAAATCTTCATCAAAGACAAGGAAAAAGATGTCTGGCGTTCAACATTTGATTTATTGTAGTCTGGTTGGTGAGAACACTCTCAGAGAATTAATTTTCTGGTTTAATAGTATCTTTTTTCTAAAATGAATCTAATCTCACTAACAAAACAGCTACAGGCAATGGGTGTAACATAGGCATTTATGTTTTCCATCGATATCCAATTTAGAAGACAGGGCACTCTAAAATAACACAAACAGAAGTGAATGACTGACAAAGAATTCCGTGTTCTGACAGACGTCGTATCAGACAACTTTAAAAATGCATAGAAACAGACTTTCACTCCAAGATTCATTTCATCCTTTTTTTCTTTTACACATCACTTGAATCCATTTTATTAAGGAGATTATCGTTTTTAGTTCTATTTGTGTAAATTTATGTGTAGGTTTTTTTTGTGACTGTGTGTATTTATATTTGTAGAGTGAAATTAAAAAATAACTTTTAAAAAAACTATTGCAGGGATCACATCCAAATTTTCTCAGTAGATTGCTTAATTGGTGGCACTAAGAGCTGACTAAATTTTAGCAATTTGCAATCCCTGATTGCTCTTGTTTTGTCCATTGTTCATAGCATGTAAAATCTATTTCCTTTTTGGATATTAGATAAAAAGTACTTTGGAGTTTCTCCGTGTACGGTGTTTAGCTGTAATTCTACGAGATCATGATTCTCCGTGTACGGTGTTTAGCGGTAATGCTATGAGATCATGATTCTCCGTGTACGGTGTTTAGCGGTAATGCTATGAGATCATGATTCTCCGTGTACGGTGTTTAGTGGTAATGCTATGAGATCATGATTCTCCGTGTACGGTGTTTAGTGGTAATGCTATGAGATCATGATTCTCCGTGTACGGTGTTTAGTGGTAATGCTATGAGATCATGATTCTCCGTGTACAGTGTTTAGCGGTAATTCTATGAGATCATGATTCTCTGTGTACGGTGTTTAGTGGTAATGCTATGAGATCATGATTCTCCGTGTACAGTGTTTAGCGGTAATTCTATGAGATCATGATTCTCTGTGTACGGTGTTTAGTGGTAATGCTATGAGATCATGATTCTCCGTGTACAGTGTTCAGTGGTAATTCTATGAGATCATGATTCTCCATGTACGGTGTTTAGTGGTAATTCTATGAGATCATTATTCTCCGTGTACAGTGTTTAGCGGTAATTCTATTAGATTATGATTCTCCGTGTACGATGTTTAGCGGTAATTCTATGAGATCATGATTCTCCGTGTATGATGTTTAGCGGTAATTCTATGAGATCATGATTCTCTGTGTACGGTGTTTAGTGGTAATGCTATGAGATCATGATTCTCTGTGTACGGTGTTTAGTGGTAATTCTATGAGATCATGATTCTCTGTGTACGGTGTTTAGCGGTAATTCTATGAGATCATGAGTTTGAAAAAATTTGTTTTGTTGGCACCATATTTCTGTTTGATACATTTGATCACCTGTTTATGGTACAATAATACAATATCAATTGTTCATGAAACATTCTTCTCTTGAAGCTTTTCAAATTGATGCTGTTCAAACTCATTTATCAAGACATACTACTTCTACTGTCTCTCTGAATAATAAATTATTAAGTCCCTAAAAGTTCCCATGAGATTCATGTTAAAAAATATTGTATGAATGTAACTGTTCTCCTTTGCCTTATGCAAATATCATTAAATATACAACATATCCATCAAAACTGTAAATATCATTAAATATACAACATACCCATCAATACTGTAAATATCATTAAATAATATACAACATATCCATCAAAACTGTAAATATCATTAAATATACAACATACCCATCAAAACTGTAAATAATTGTAATATGGGTTTTTAAAAGAATAAACAACCTTCTCCAATACTTGTCCTCTGCTAGACAAATGAATATTGATTTCATGTAATTTCTCTCTTTAGTGTCTGTATTGTCCAATATATCTAACCTTTATCAGTATAATCTGTTTATCAATGGTAATGATCTATTCTGATGCTGCCCAAAACCAGAATAATTAAAATGTGATCAATGCTTGAAAACTCCACCATATATGAATACCTTTGATGATTTAAAAGACAATTTTCCATGTTTTCCGTTCCCTTCTTTTCAAAACCTAGAATTATAGAGCATGTTTACAGAGCAAAACGCAATGGTTAATTGTCTGAATTCCCCAAGCTGTTTTAGTGGAACTTCAGAGGCTACCTTTTCCACCATACCACAAAGTAGCATTTGGTGTCTTCATTTCCAATATTCACAATGATGCTTAGTCTGTGCAATGTAAAACATGCCTTTTCAAAATGAATGCATGGTGTAAAAATAGGGACTGATGAAGCTGTTGCAATTCAATGTAACAGATATACATACACCTTAATCATTAATATCATAATCCCCCCCCCCAAAAAAAATAGATTTATCTTTTATTTTCCAGTTAGCCATAAACCTGCCTTATTGACTGACTGTATAATTGCATGACATATGATTTGTAAATGTCTTACCTAAATGATTAACATCGACACATATTGTAGTACAGTATATCATATTGTGTCAAATTTCAAGACTATATTGATTCCAGAGTAAACAAAAGAGAAGCAAAATTTCAACATGTTATGTTACAATTTTTAAACACGTCACATGCAGGATGCATATATGGACTTTATAAAATCATCATTTACTTCATCACTGATGAACTACATCAACATCGTTAAAAAAGTTTATCAGAAAAAGAAAAGTCCTATCAGATGACACGAAAATGGGGATGAGGAGGCAGCTTTCTATGTCGATTTCACTAACTTGTGGAAATCATGCATTTTTAGTCATCATGAATTTCAGATGCTGTGCAGCTGAGGTTTTAAGGTGGTAATGTACAGGTGATTCTCAATAAAGTGTAGTATTATGCAGGTGATTCTTAATGGTTTGGATTACAATCTCTCAAAGTTCTTGATCTCTCAAAAGTAAAGATTTACTAGTACTCTGGATCGAACTCTCAATCTTTCAAAATCCTTGACCAGTTAACATCAAATCTTGGTACACATATTTTTTTCATATATATTTTGCTCGTGATAACTTGAAAGTACAGCTTGTGTATACAAGATGTCAGTCATGTGCAAAATTAGTCTTGCATGGATTTTTCCAAAATAATTAGGTGGCTTGCAATGCCTCATATCTCGTTAGTTGGTGTGTTTGTGTGTACAGTTGACACATCATCAATACAATTTTATCTGGCTTATTAACTTAAGCAATCTTAGTCAATTACTGACAATAGCATGAAATTAAATTTGTAGAGTTTGAAGTCCAGTGAATAACTTAAAGAAGTGAGAAAGTTTGATATTGAGATCATTTTAATAGTTAAAGAAATGCAAAAAGTTTTATGAATTTCGATTCTTGCACTGAATATGATCGATTTCATTTTGCATGTGCATGCATAATGGTTGTGATGAAATGCTCACAGTACAAACAACTGATATTCTAATATTAATAGAACATGTGTATAATATTCTTGAACGACTTGGACATATGGAAAATATGCAGGCCCAAGATAATGTCTGGTAAATGGGGAAAATAATCTCAACTTTCTTTTTCCTGACCTCTGGAAAATTCAAAATTTTGATCTTTTTAAGTTTTTCCTGTCCCACAGACTTTAAAATGTCGAGAATTATGTGTTTTTGATAGTCCGCCCGATAGTGTGCACCTGTATCATGTGAACACACAAGGAAAAAAGCTTCATGTTAAGTGAGTCACAGCAGGATCTCAGTGTGGTTTAACATGGCATATAACATAGTATAGTATAGCATAGCATGACATATAGCATAGTATAGCACCGAATAGTACAGCACAGTATCGTGTGTTATCTATCATGATGAATGTCAGGAAATATGCCCAGCCTCTGTTGATGCACAGAAACAGACCTCACAACCTCAATCAGCTTTACAATGCAACAATCACAGGCTGATATAGGCATTCTAGAAATGTTCTTTCATTTACATTTTCTGTAGCAGATAAAAGTGTCCCTTATTACATGTTATTTGTAAACAGATGAGACATAGCAACCATTGAATAACATAAGCAGATGTGATGTCACAATTGAGTTTAAGTACTCCTCAGGCATTTTATGTCTCAATAAAAACCTGAGTACTCTCTATACAATCTATAGGGAAAGAAGATGTATTTGTGAAACACAAATGCCCCCGATAATGGTCAATTCCAAAGATGGCCAAGGTCACAAGGACAAATATCTTGGTACCAGTAGAAAGATCTTGTCACAAGAAATGCTCGTGTGTAATATGAAAGCTATAATATTTACCATTTAGAAGTCATGACCAATGTAAAAAAAAAAAAAAAAAAGTAGGTCAAATGTAGGTCAAATGTCAAGGTCAAAAGCTTTAGTACTCGTATAAAGGTCTTGTCACAAGGAATAATCATGTGAAATATCAAAGCTCTAGCAAACACTGTTTAAAAGTTATTAGCAAGGTTAAAATTTTCAAAATGTAGGTCAAACTCCAAGGTCAAGGTCACAGGGTAAAAAATGTTGAAACCCACGAAAAGGTCTTGTCACAAGGAATACTCAAGTGAAATATCAAAGCTCTAGTACTTACTGTTCAAAAGTTATTAGCAAGGTTAAAGTTTCAGACAGGATGACAGAATGACAGAATTACGCAATTACAGACAGAACAAAAACAATATGCGCCCCGATCTTCGATCTCGTCGTGGGCATAAATATATCATATATGTAATGTATAGTATATGATATTCTCTGGTGAATTTTTTATTGAAGATTTTTGAATGATTTTTTGTTTGGTTTTACCTTTCGTGGCCCCTGATCCCTAATCTTACAGAGTAAGATAACAGTTTGGCTCTTCCCAACATTTAGATTCTCACTAACTGTCAGCATTTCTAATTCAGCAGACACTGCAAAGGAAAAACAACATGTATAAATTGAATTCTAATAACTTATAAATACATTTTTAGAATCTTAATCACTAGTAGACTAAAGATTTTCAATCATTTTTTTACAAGTCCATTCATTCAATAGTGGATGCATTTCATTGTTCAACAAAGCATTTTATCTACTATAAATTATAGTAAATATGTATATATACAAATTATAGTAAATGTGTATATATACAAATTATAGTAAATGTGTATATATACATGTATATCATAAAAGTGTACAATGAATAGCAAATAATCATTGAACATGATTACACTATCCATTGATATGCTATACATTAAAAAACTTTAAAAAATTTGATATACCACCAAATTTCCCAAATCACAAAAGGTGGTAAGTTTATTGAGAATTAACTGTAGCTGTACTGTCAATATGCACATTTTATTCAATTCCCATTAAGCTATCATACATAATCAGGTGGTAATCTATCGTGTTCAAATTGAGCAGAGTTCACAATTTTCGTTGTGACAGTACACTATGTACTGGGGATTTTCTACCACGTAGATCTTCCAACTCTGTACAAGGCTTGCTGGGTTTGACAATTATGTACCATACATCGGGGGGGGGGGGGGGGGGGGGGGGGGGCTTCTACCACGTGGATGCTTCAACTCAGCAAGTTGTTTCTTGATCTAGTAGTGACTGAGCCAGTGTTAAGCCAAAATTGCATTGTTTACATATGTGTATAATAATGTAAATAGTTGTGTGTTGGAGCATATGTATATATAGTACTAGATAAATATCATCAAAACTTGTCATGGGTCTTGTGTTTTGAGGAAAATAAACTGTATTGTCAATGTGCAACCACCTGCTCTGAGTGGGACACAAATTCAGTAAGTTTATGGAATGAAATAGCTCTGTTATAAAGAATTGATCATGACAAAGTGAAAAATAAATGGGAATAATTCCAAGGAACTAGGCTCAACAACAGCCATTTCTGTCCCTGAAACATTCATTGACATCTATAAAACTCAGATAATTTCCGTGCTGACATAGTCAGAAACTAAAAATGAAATTATATTCGCATATAACAGTTACCAGAATATTATGGAAATTGCATTATTTTGACACAGCAACTTACATGCAACTTGTTTGCATGTTCCATTGCTTTGAGGCCTTTTCTGTGTGTGTGACCTTCTTGATATTATTAGTGGGTTTTTTTTAGATGTATGTTGGCTGGGATCAATTTGTGTAATTTACGTGTTTATTTGCTCGTTTGCAAACCAAGTCATTAGTAAACGGTTGTTTGCAGTAAGTTTTCCCAGCCAATTAATTATGTATATCTTGTCTATTACGTCATTTTATTACGTCATTTGTTTGATCACGATAATAAATGTCATGTTCACTTGACTGTTTTGTTATTTCATTATAGGTACTTCAATGATTATTCAGTAACAAAAACTGAGCTACAGAATGCCCGAGTTTTTTCTCATATGGGTGTTTCCATCTCCAAATTGTTGAATATAAATTATCTTGGGAAAAATATAATTGTAAGTACAATGTAATGTCAAATTCGCAGTCAGGCATTTGAATAGAAATAATGGGCTATAAGCTATGTGTCAATCAAAAATAGATATAGGCATTTGCAACATATGATATAAAGATTAATATGTGTCAATCTTTCCTTGATCGACACATGTGGACCAATACCTTCTCAAGCCAGGTTGAAAATAGCAATTTTTGGTCATTTTAAAGAAAATAGCAGAAAATTCCTGCATTTATGTTGTCATTAATCAGAAACTCATAATTCAATGTTAAAATTATAATTAGTTTTGAATATCTTCTCTATTTATGAAAACCAGTTTTTTGTTATTTATATAGTTTTAAATCAGTCAAAATTAGATCAAAATCAGACTATTCATGAGCCATGTCCTCAAATCAAATAATCTTCATTAAACAATTGCTTTTTGCCATGGTCATTACCATTCTATACCACATGTATACTCAATCACTTAGGGGAATACTAAATGTTCCTACATTACAGCAGTCATCAAAATTAGCCACTGGCCCAAAGAACAAGTCCAATAAAATTGGGGTTGGTCTTGTAAAAATATTACACATACAAGGCCTCCAGGCCTGTGCTTTTCATCAGTATTACTAACTTTCTGTTAAAATTATATAACCATATATTTTTGTAACCAGAATTAATAGTAAATATAGTGTCTCTAACACACTTGAACTAGTTTTGAGTAAACATATTGTACTCTTGAACTCTTTCTTCAAAGTTCTTTTCAAAACTGAAAAAAGTAATATTTTGTGATTTGGACAAGTGAATTTTTCTTTGGTTTTGTAAACAGTTTAGATACAGAGGCCCGAATGGCCAGTGCTCAAAAATGTTTTTCATTAAGAATGTTAAAGAAAAGCTGGCGGGTTTTTTTTTTCCTGCTTTTACCTGGCAGTCATTTTCATCTGTCAGTTCCAGGGGCTTGGCTACAGCACAAAATGTAACAGGAATGGAGAAAATGCAGCAAACCAGAGCCGGGGTTGATTGTCGGTGTCCAGATAGCTAAGTTGGTACAGCACCTAACTAGAGATTATGGGGGCCCAGGTTCAAATCCTGGTCTGGTCTGTTGCATTTTCTCCCTTCCTGTTATATTTTGTGCGGTATAGACAAATTGTAATAATAGCCATTCCCTCATTAATGCCATGCAGTTGCGAACATTATGCATGTATGAATCTTAAGATATATCATATGTTTATTTTAATGACTGGGAATTCCAACAAAAATGATAGTAGAATGTATAAATATAAAAAAAAAATTAAGTTCATTTTTGAAAATACACGAATTGCAACACTTCATACCGGTATTGCGCTTCATAACATATGCTAGTGGCATAAATTATCGCAGTCCATACCCTTATCTATATTCAAAAAATGAAATTCATTTCTTAATATCTAGAATTCTTACATGCCCTGTAAATGTTATCAATTACTTAATGTTTTGAAGTATGTAACAATAATTCCACTTGTTTGAAGTTTTCGACAGTACAATCCTAGATATACAGGTCAACTGCATCGTCGCAAACCACGGGTTATTGTTTCATTCTGTTTGTGAAATAAAATGAAACAATAACCCGTGGTTTGCGACGATGGGTCAACTGGTGTCTAAAACAAATATTCTCAACATCTACTTCCTGAATTGCCATGATCCAGTTGTCTGGAGTTTTCATTAACCCAGAATCAAGCACTGCATTACAGATAATCTCAACTACCTTGATGTACTATAATCTAGTTTCTACTACAATGTCACTTACCCACGGTCAGCAGGTGCCCTGCCACTATCACAGACAGTACAGCTTTGACCAAAGTCATCTTCATAAGCTTATAAACATCTCAGTCAGAGGCACTGAAAAAAAGAGAGAAAATATCATCTGCAGTCTCAGCCACAATGAATTATACAGGTGCCTGTAACATTATTACATTCAGAGCAAGATATTTCTAAATCAATGAATGTTCTCGGTTGATGACTGATATTTCGGATCTTTACCGAGAAGGATTTAGTTCACTTGCTAGCCATACAAACTGCTTCTGATCAAATAAAGATTCTTAGTATATTTCAGATTACTTGTGCAGAACTTGGGCTTTATTCTAACATATGAAATTACTTAATTACTCAGTGCTGTTTCAGGTCTCTATAATTTGATACACATGTAAGAATGCTAAACAACTATATCTTCCTAATTTTACCCCTATCTTGTACATTTCATCTATTTCTTTCATCAAGATCAAGAAATTTAAACATGTTCGATACAGTGGATAGATAAATTTATACATCAAACATGGAATAATACCCCACTCCCCAAGGAAAAATACACTCCCTATACCATCTACCTAAAGGAATAATACCCCCCTCCCCCGAGTATAACTAAATGCCTTTCACAGTGCATTTAATTTTTTGGACATGAAATTGGTTTAATTTCCCCTTTCAGACTACTTCTCTAAATAAGGTGTCTTGTTGTTGAAGGGAAACAAGTTAATGCATTTAGAGACCAATTTTTGGAGACAAGGTACAAGGATCACACATGTAGCCTGCGAGGGCATCATAAATCATTGTGCACATTTAAAATGACCTTTTCACAAAGAGTACATAATTTTAAAATAATAGGTTATATCTCTGACAGTATCAAAGTTCTATAGTGTAATTCTTATATTGCTGAAATACATATAACAGTTCACTCACAAATTCATGTTCTGGCGATTTGACATCTACGAATCATTTTGCAATATTTTTAAGTACACTTACTTTTGTAAGATAAGGAACTTAAAGTGCTATAGGGGCTATAAAAACAATTATGCAATTAAACCCCAACCCCACGCTTCCACTGTTTCTATGCACCACCTAACACATTCATTCTTTTTAAAATAGGTTTTTCTGATGATTATTACAACATGTAAAAAAATATTCAAATGGTAAATAAGAACTAATGGATGATGTACTCTAGACAGCATCCAAATAATGACATCCATCTCTTAATATGCAGTGATCTGCACTTGTTTCCATTTCAAATCCTGTAGAATATGGTTTCTTTCTTTAAGGTATTCCATGTATAATGAAAGGATAATGAACAATTTTGAAGAATTTAGATCAACATAAATGTTTATTGTTAAATAATGATGAAAGTGAAGCAGATGAAATTCACATGACTGGTAAATGATTAGAAGCTGACCTTTTTGCACTTAAGACTTTTTGGAAGAGTTGCCTGCCCTTTGTAAAAATAAGAAAAATCTAATTTTCTGAAAATGTGTGTGGTCAATGATTAATTTTATTTCATATTTTCATTAAGAGAAAGTGTGTGTAACTTTCTACCAAGAGATTTTTGTGAAAATATAATTTCTTTTTAAAATATTGTAATAAAACATGTTTTTCCCATATACTTCAATGTTAAATTCTAGGTGAAATAAATCAAGCAGTAAACAAAATTTTGAAAATTCCTATGGTGGATTATTTCTATTTGATGAACCCTTCAAAATGATACCATGATTACAAAACTTCGACCATCCATTTATTAGATATGAAATATGGTCATTATACATTGAATACCTTAAAATTCAGGTTAATTATTTGCAGCATTAATGCTGGTGGCATATAATATCTATCAACTTTTATTGTATATTTTGATATTTTTAATGCAGATTTTATAGAGAGTGCCGAGACTTTTACTGAGCCTTAAAAGATCGATGATCGTGACATCACATTCATTTACAAATGATAATGGATATCTTACCAAAGATATAAATAAATGTGATCTTCTAGAATTAGAAGTGCAAAGAATTTTTAAAAAATGCAATAAAAAAGATATTTACTAACTATTGGGAAATATGCCCGCCCTCAGTTGTTTCATGGTAAAACAGATCGAGCTTGCAAGGTCTGTGCTATCACACAATGACCAAAGACATGCATATTTCTTGAGAGTCAGTCGACAACTTTTAAATATACCTTAAAACACATCAAATACAGTTGAACTTTAATTGGTATCTTGAACAATGATATCTCGAATACTATGGATGTCATAGTGATTCTGAAGTCCAAACCACTTCATTATTATGTGATCATTTTGGATTTTATTCTTTTAAATCATTTAACAACTATGCCGATTTCTTCATTAATTTTTTTATGTGTGTATATATATATATATATAATATATATATATATATATATATATATATATATGAGAGAGAGAGAGAGAGAGAGAGAGCACTGAAAAGGCCATAAGACACTGTTGCAAACTGCATCTTTAATAAGACACTCTAAGTGTAGAAGTGTACTGGTATTACACAGATAAAAAGACTAAACTGGTAATAAACAATCACTAAGTGTAGAAGTGTACTGGTATTACACAGATAAAAAGACTAAACTGGTAATAAACAATCTCTAAGTGTAGAAGTGTACTGGTATTACACAGATGTTTCATCACCAGCGTATCTGATAAGAATACAGATGCCGGTGTAGAGAGTTCGTATTATTGTCGGGTCAGGATGAGAATACATATATTTTTACAAAAATTACGCAAAATTATTGAGAGAAAAAATTACAAAAGACATAGGTAAAGTTTTGCGACCCTGTGTCAGGTAATACACCACATTTATGATTTACACTTTCTCTAGCATGTGTTGATCAGTTTACTTAACAATCAAATTCCATCATCTCTCTTCACCTTCAGCAATGACACACAAAGTTCTCTATTCACCAACAGGAGAATAAGAATTCCTTCTTGTTATGAAAGTCCCACCAATTACCAGTAAACACTGGTCTGAAACAACAGAGGAAAAGAGATCAATGATGTTACTAGAACTGTTCATTGATCCAGCCAACAAGAATGAAGAACCCTTGATCTTAGGTCAAGCTAGCATGCAATGCATGCATTTTACAGTACCGGTAGTCACAAATGAGTACATTTTGTATGTATACTGATGATTCCCCTACAAGCCTTAGTGGCATTTAAAGCACTAAATCATGTATACATACTATGTGAACACCAAACCACTGAAGTATACCTCTGTGTGCTTACCTCAGAACAAATGTACAGGTATCTTGATGTATTGTTCTGCCTGATTACACATACATGTTGAAAAAAGGTCACACTTATGATCGTACATAGCATGTTTCACAAAGATTTGTACACGATACATTAATCAATCCCTACAAGTCATTAATGATTAACTACATTAAAATTGGTAAGGTGAACTGACCTTATTTCTCGTCAGTAATATCCGAGTAAGCTGCTACCACAGAGTTTACAAATGATTTAGTCTAAAAACACACAATACCTGTGTCTGGTCCTAAACATAGAATTGTTTCATTCAAAATCAGTCACAAATTCTCCTTTAGTTATCATTGCACCGTGGCCTCTCTGTACATGCCAATGGTTTGTAATTTCACAATCTATTCAGATTCTGTGTCCCAATAGTTTATATTAGGTATTATCTACCTGTGGGGTCAGTCATGCAGAACCCAAGCAATAACACAAAAAGTAAAATGAATCACATGATGAAAACAGGTAATCAATTACAAAAGATACATCGCTTCTACCACGGGGACGTCGTTTCGAAATTCTGTTACAAATTGAGAAAACAGTAAACATTTAATTTATGTATGTACATACTTTCTGGGACTAACAGCTGAACCTAAACAACTAAATTAGCACAAGTGAAATGCAAAATACTAGGCCTTTTAAAGACACTTAATTATCATTACAAACACTGTAAAACATAATTGTAAGATTCATAATAGTATATCAAGCAAAAGTCTAATAAATAACTATTACTTTGCATAACTACATAGTAGCACAAAGAGAGGATACTCAATTTTTGATGCTCAAGCTTATATGTGTACACCAAAAATTACATATCTTTGCTGCATTTAATTATACAATAAATCACATGTTTTAAAACTATTTTCACTTGATTTTTCTACATCAACAGTCTGACATCAAAATGCACTTCAACAGTCTGACATCAACGTCGATATCAACAGCAATCTATCAAAAACTATGGAAAGGCATAACTGCAACACAAATATATGGAGATCTGCTAATAAATTAATGATTGAAGTTGGTAGATATTCTGGTATTACTAGGAATGAACTAATCCCAGCACAGTTCTATCACAACAACTAAGTGAATTAATTTTACATAAACAAGTTTCAGTTTTAAGCATAGGCACCTGGGTCAAGGATATTGCACTATAACCTATATGTAAACAATTGAGGAAATTTGAATCAGTGGGATAGGAATTTTTTTAAAATGTGGATAAATTAGTATTCTGTGATAATGACACGTGTAGTTAAGCTTTTTGAAACATTAAAAAAAATGTATAAAGAGACACCATAGATTGGAGAGAAATATTTATTCTAGGTTCCAATTTCCTCCATTGTTTACATATAGGTTATAGTACAATATCCTTGACCCAGGTGCCTATGGTTTTAAGCTCCTTCTTTATAATACTTTCTATTTGTCTCTCAAACCATGCAGTTTTATACTGGATTTGAACTAAAACTGGTTTACAATTTGTTTCATACCAATCAGTAAGTGAACTTGTTCCACATACTGCATTCAAATTTAATTTCATAATTTAAATCACTTATTTGTTGTAAAATGCAGTAAAGCAGTTATTTTCAGAACTAGTAGACCATGGGCCAGTAACACTAACACATTACCTCCCCCCACCCCACCCCCACCCCCCCTAGGGATTTTTCTACACTATGATTTTATGAAAGTGTGAATGAAATAAAGGTAAATGGTTGTTTGACAAATTTAAGTTGGAGTGTTTTCAAGATATGGCCATTTGAATTTATAAAAATTTTGGCAAATTCAAAATGGCCGTTACTGTGTTCCATACCGCATTAAAGACGACACATTGTAAACACAAACAACGGGATAGGGGCTTCCCATTTGTGAGAAATACATATAAAAAATAGAAGACAGTGTGATATGTAAAGTGGTACATATTTTTAAATGTCTACAAAATACAATTTTCATAGATACATTTCATCCATGTCTTACGAAATTATACTACATGTATTCCCAAAACAGCATACATGTACCAGTCTATTAGCATGTTCAATACTAAATAAACAGTATGATAAACGTTTAATTTCTAGATACTTTTATCCACAGGCCCTTTCTTTGCACTTTGATAATAAAAGCAGATTTCTGACTGCAACAAAATTGCCATGCAATAACCTACCATATGGCCACCTCTCCATCATCTCTGAAAACATGTGTATAGAATATCTCTTTGTATTTCTTTATCAAGTCGCATCAGACAACCCGTCTTTTTTTCAAGGGCAAAAAGGTTTGCCAAATCGTACTCTCAGGACATATGTGTCTCAGCTATGAATGGCAAATGGATATTACCTAAGCACCTCACATTTGAAATGACTATGCACTATATGACAAGTACTGAGTTAATTACACTATTAAACATGTTACATGTAAGTCACTGTAGAAGTTACTCACAGACACTGGAGCTTGAAACTACTACATGTATTTGCGATACGATTACAAATTCTGGATTAATACATCATGCAAGAATATCTCTTACAAATAACTCAGTAATTCATATACCTCGGCTTAATGTCAAACACCCTGATATATAAACAAGGAGTTAAGTTTTTTGAAGCAAAATTCATGTTTGCAAATGTCCATATTGTGTTTGTAAGATTCTCGAAGTTGGGGTTTTTTAGGGGGTTTTTTTTCTTCATTTTTTAACAATACTTTAATGAAAAATTTCATGTTTTTTGCCCCAAAACTTCAAATGGTCTCCATGCATTAATGTTCAACAATCTGATTCACAATTCACAATCAAAGGGTTACATACTTTCAAAAACAATTGTTTTAAAAGTTCAATATTATCTATATATGATCTGAAGAACTTTTCCATTTTTCGGCGATCGATTTTTAAAGAAAAAAAATCAAGTTTAAGCCCCAGAAGTCACAAATGTCCCCAAATATTTATGTCAAACATCTTGTCAATCAAAGGGTTACACAAGTTCACATATTTGCAAATGTCACTTACATCTATATCGAATTTGAAGAGGTTTTTTTCTTCAGTTTTCGGCTATTATTTTTACAAATTTTAGGTTTTTGCCCCCCAAATCGAAATGTTCTCCATGCAAACAATCTGATTTATAGTTAAAGGGTTACATACTTTTAGAAAATAATTGTTTTCAAAGGTTCATGTAATCTATATAAGATCTGAAGAGTTTTTCCAGTTTTCGGCTATCATTTTTACAAATTTCATGTTTTTTGCCCCAAAACTCGTAAATGCCCCCACGTAGAAATGTCAAACAACCTGATTTATATTCAAGGGACTATGTACTTTCAAAAAATTCTTGTTTGCAAAAATCCCTAGGGGGGTCCCCCATTACCTTTACTAGCCCATGGTCTATGGTTTGAAAACTATATAGTTCAAAACCAAAAACTTAATATATATGTGTTGTTTACAGTTACTTACAACACAATCACCTTAAAACTTCACTATGTTGTTTACAGTTACTTACAACATAATCACCTTTAAAACTTCACTATGTTGTTTACAGTTACTTACAACATAATCACCTTAAAACTTCATTATGTTGTTTACAGTTACTTACAACATAATCACCTTTAAAACTTCACTATGTTGTTTACAGTTACTTACAACATAATCACCTTAAAACTTCACTATGTTGTTTACAGTTACTTACAACATAATCACCTTAAAACTTCACTATGTGTTGTTTACAGTTACTTACAACACAATCACCTTAAAACTTCACTATGTGTTGTTTACAGTTACTTACAACACAATCACCTTAAAACTTCACTATGTTGTTTACAGTTACTTACAACACAATCACCTTAAAACTTCACTATGTGTTGTTTACAGTTACTTACAACACAATCACCTTAAAACTTCACTATGTTGTTTACAGTTACTTACAACATAATCACCTTAAAACTTCACTATGTTGTTTACAGTTACTTACAACATAATCACCTTAAAACTTCATTATGTTGTTTACAGTTACTTACAACATAATCACCTTAAAACTTCATTATGTTGTTTACAGTTACTTACAACATAATCACCTTAAAACTTCACTATGTTGTTTACAGTTACTTACAACATAATCACCTTAAAACTTCACTATATGTTGTTTACAGTTACTTACAACATAATCACCTTAAAACTTCACTATGTGTTGTTTACAGTTACTTACAACATATCACCCTAAAACTTCACTATATGTTGTTTACAGTTACTTACAACACAATCACCTTAAAACTTCACTATGTGTTGTTTACAGTTACTTACAACATAATCACCTTAAAACTTCACTATGTGTTGTTTACAGTTACTTACAACATAATCACCTTTAAAACTTCACTATGTGTTGTTTACAGTTACTTACAACATAATCACCCTTAAAACTTCACTATGTGTTGTTTACAGTTACTTACAACACAATCACCCTAAATGAACTTTTGTCATGAAAAAACCATATTAAATTTCAAAATACAAATAAAGGAATAAATGTCCAGTGTTTTCATATTATGGTGGATATGAAAACACTAATTAGTTTCTACATTCACCGACTATACAAATCACAATATGCTTCCATATTCCTCTAACACAAACATCCATGACATACAATGCATATTCCTTGTTATATGATAAATACTTCCGAGTATGGCAAAGTGATTCAGTTTTGAACTTAATAAATGACCTTATCTTTGCCATTTGTTCACAAAGTACTAACAATGTTAGGAATTAGTGCCCTTGTGATGTAATATGATGACAGTTTCACCGTTAGGGCAGCTACATATATGCATGAGAAAATCCAGAATTTTTTCCCATGAGGGAGTTCTTCCCAGTACGATCAGGAAGACTACTGACAAATAAGTTGATGGTGCAGGGGTTTCCACAATTCTGTTTAAAGTCATCATCATATCCAGCTTATTTGTTGATCAGGCCATCAATTAATCCTCTGCTGAGGGTGGGGCCTGACTGTCCAGTCTTGATCTAAGTCCTCCTCTCCATTCCTGTCTGTGATGAGGGTTGACGGAATCCATACCCAGGGTTTTCCTATCCCGCTTCATGATATCCTTCCAAGACAGTTTGGGTCTGCCAGTGGTCCTCTCCGCTGGTACGTTCAGTTGTCGGACTTGAGCAATCCGGCCAGTGCTGCACTCAACGTGCCCCAGCCAACACAGTCTGCTCTTCTGCATGATGTCTGCGAGGCTTTTTAAGTTGACTTGAGCGAGGAGGGATTCAAACGGAATGGTTTGCTCAGGCTTCACCAAACAGATCCATCTTATCATTGCTTTGTCGTTACGCTGCAATTTCTTTATAGTGTTAGCAGAAACAGCCCAAGATTCGGAGCCATACATAAGCACACTTCTGACACATGAGTAGACACACCCTCTAGTAGCTGTTGGTAGGTGCTTGTTGGTTAGGATTGGTAGCAGCTCTCTAAACTGTTTCCAGGCAGCCTTGCAACGTGTAGCTGCTGCGAGTTCACAGCCTCCACCTGATGACAGCATGTCACCCAGGTAGCAAAAGTCTGTCACTACTTCAAGCGTGCTGTCACCAATACCAACCTCCGTCATTGGTCTGCCATCTATTGGTCTTGCCGCACCAGTGCAGCACAAACACTTACAGTGAGGATCTGCTTTGAGAGGGCCCTCTATGCCACTGCACTTTTTGTGCACCCATTCTGAACAGTGTGCGCAGAGGATTGAGTTGCTGCCTGTTCCACTCAGAAATACAGAACAAGGGTGTTTGCCTGTTTTCCTCAGTAAGTCGAGGTTGGGACCAGCGATCATGACCTTGGTCTTACCCATGTTCACTCTGAGACCCTTCTCCTCCATGCTACTCTTCCATCTGTCCAGACGTTCCTTGAGTGATTCAAGCGAGGTATCAATTATTGCCAGGTCGTCAGCATATAGGAGCTCCACGGGCAGCTGGTGCGAAATTCTAGTGATAGAGCCTCGAGGACAATGATGAATAGAAGGGGACTTAAGACCAATCCTTCATGGACGCCCACTCTAACTTCAAATTCATCGCTCTAGCTGTTACCGACTCGTACCCTAATACGAACATTGGTGTACATAGACGTCACCACTTGAACCAGCCATTCCATAACTCCCAACTTTCACAGGGCCCACCAGATGACCTTTCTTGGGACACGGTCGAAAGCTTTTTCCAAGTCTACAAATGCCATGTACAATGGTTTGTTTGCTGCCAGATGTTCCTCCATGACTTGGCGTATGATGAAAATTGCGTCTGTGGTGCTCCTACCGGGCATGAAGCCAAATTGCATGTCATCAATCTGTACTTGATGGATTGGGCATTTCGCAAATTCTATGGTCGTTATAACAATCTAGTTTGCCAATACAACCTATCTTTGGGTCAAATGCTGTCTGACTTGTTTCATACCGATTGCTAGACAGTTCTTGGCACACTGATTTTGACTACGGATAACTCCGTTTACCTGATCAAGATATAGGGCTCACGGTGGGTGTGACCGGTCAACAGGGGATGCTTACTCCTCCTATGCACCTGATCTAACCTCTAGTACATCCAGGGGTCCGTGTTTGCCCAACTCTATATTTTGTAATGCTTATAGGAGTTATGAGATTCAGAGTTCGAAATTAACATATGCCCGTCAGTCTGTGACTGGTTAAAAGTCTGGCAGACTGACTGACATTTGTTTTAGTCAGTCCGATGGGACTGGTTAATTTTCTAAATCATTATTTTGGAAAATATACTTATAAAATTTTATACACACATTTGGCATGCTTCGATCTGTAGATATCAGATCAATCTGATTCGTAAATATAAATCCCACATTTAAGTGTTACAATATTGTCTGAGGCATATTGAGTTTGATTTCATTATAATAACATTAATGAAATGTTTAATTATTTCTGGAAAACTCTGTTGCTTATATTGTGTTAACACCTACAGACAAATAAAGTTTAATTGAATAAATTTTAAGTGCAAAAAGGTCATGTTTAGAACACTGTAGCTCAATAACAAGCATTGCGACCCCAGTTTTCCTTTTCAATTTCCTAATTCTCCTTCAACATATAAATTAAAAATACATTCCCAAAAAATTTACATTACTCCAAATGTCAGGTGCGAACAAATAAATAAGCATTGCATAAACTTTCTGTTAAAGTTACTGTGTACGTAATTCTGTATGTTGCTTTGGGTAAAAGTGGGTATTTTACCTAAACCAATTGTCCTATAGTGCCGTCTCTTGCTACCCTCTGCAGCAGATTATAATCTACAGACACAGTTTGTGGATAGGGATGTTTTGCATTGGCTTTGATAGTTAATTTAGATATGTGAGGTATATATAATATGTGCTTTTTTGTTTTGTTTTGTTGGTATTGTATATGTTGCTTTTGGTGGGAGTGGATATTTCACTACTGAAATAATTTTGTCCTATTAGCACCGTCTCTTGCTACCTTTTGTATCATGTTATAAGTAACAAAACAATATACTGTGCTACATGCGCATTTCCATAGAACAGTGGAGTCTGTAATCAACATATGAAACCCCCTATCCATGATGAGTATTGAGTATGTCCATTGTATACACATATGAACATTATATTTGTGTACATAACATCATATTTGTGTATACATTACATTATATTTGTGTACTAGAACTCAGTCCTGTATTGTATTGTGATTTGAATCATGTTGAGTGTTACACCTGTTTGGGCCCAAATTTGGAATAGGGGAGAGTGTTGATATTTCGGACAGTATTTGATGTATTTCAGAAATGCTCATCATCTAACCACTGAACCTAGGCATATTGTATATCAGTTGATACAACGAACATTCTAAATTGTGCTCTCGGTTTCTTTGGATTTTTTCCTGCCATTTATGCCACATATTAACACTTTAACACAGTTAGGTAGAAGGTTGTAACTTCGGACGGTGGTGTTGTTATTTCGGGCACATGGTGTTATAACTTCGGACAGTTGGGAAATTCAGTTATTGCCGTTTATTTCGTGGTTCAATGGCATTTTACGTTTTCGTTTTTGCACATTAGACGATTTTTTATTTTTGGTAGTGTTTTTTATTTTGTTTATAATTCTTTAATTATATCGGTAACTTTTACCAGAAAACTTGGTCTCAACGGGACTTGATTTTACCAATCAAACAAAATGGATGCCAGGGTCTTGAACTCAATGTAGGTGAAGGTCATGTATTTCAATCAACCAATCAGAGCTGGGTAACACATGCGCATAATATTAGGTGTATTCCATTTTGTAAATATATCTAGTTCGGAAATCAGTTTAAATTCAAAACAAATAACTATTGTAATGCAAGATATAATGCTGTTTTCTTGACTGTCCGAAATATCACACCCGTCCGAAACATCAACACTCTCCCCTAAATCATATCATATCTAATACATCATCATAAACAGGTCTTACAATAATTACCTCTAGAAATTGGGAACCTTTGGAGTTAGAAGAGACAGCGCTAAACTCGTAACAATGAACAAAATACAAAACAATTCAGCACCTATTTACCTGCAAAATTATAGTACATGAGTGAGATAATAAGTAATATTCTACTCAAAATTCTATATATCATTAATTGCCAAAATTGTAGGTTACTAGAAATTTTCAACAAATCTTTTATTCCTGATACTGTAAGAAAGTGGAATACATTCAGTGTTGAAACAAGGGAAGCAACTTCAATTAATACTTTTAAGAAATGTATGCAAAATAACGTTGCAAATCACCAAAATATATTTCATATGGGAAAAGATTTTTGAATATAGTACACACAAGAACTGTATTTTAAGATTTGCTTTACATCGTTGTAACTTGATAGATAATCTAAATTGCTAATGCAGAAGGTTGATTGATTGTATCTCCATATGAGACACTTAAGAATTTTTGACTCCTATGGAGACGTCACCAAGACCGGTGAAGGGCTTCAAATTTAGGCCTTTGTTTGGCGTTTACAGCCATTGAGCAGTAAGGGTTCTTTAGCGTGCCACACCTACTGAGACACGGGTAATCCATTTTTAAGGTTATCTCCGAGGACCTATGACATTCACACCTGATGCCGAGCGTTTGGCAATGGAACTGTCACTACCTGTTTTAACGACTTAGGTCTGTGCCAGCCGTGATTCGAACCCCGGCCTTCCGCCAAGGTCACAAGGACAAATATCTTGGTACCATAGAAAGATCTTGTCATAAGAAATATGAGAGCTCTAATATTTACCATTTAGAAGTTATGACTAATGTCAAATTTTTTAAAAGTATGTAAAATGTCAAGGTGAAAAGGTATAGTACCCATGGAAAAGTCTTGTCACAAGGAATACTTCTGTGAAATATCAAAGCTCTAGCACTTACTGTTCAAAAGTTATTAGCAAGGTTAATGTTTTAAAAAAGTAGGTCAAACTCCAAGGTCAAAGTCACAGGGTCAAAAATGTTGGTACTCATGGAAAGGTCTTGTCACAAGGAATACTGATGTGAAATATCAAAGCTCTATCACTTACTGTTCAAAAGTTATTAGCAAGGTTAAAGTTTCAGACAGAATGACAGAAACAATATGCCCCACGATCTTCGATCTCGGGGGCATAAAAATTCCCTATTCTGAACATCTAAGCTAAATTATAATGTTCAGCAACAGTATAGATTTAACAAGATGTGTTCTTAAAACTTCAATGCCCTCAAAAGTGCATACACTGATGAAAAGCTTCAAATAATATAATAGGTGTACTGACATTAAAAGATATGACTAATTTGGACCCATCCTAGAGTCAAAACCCTGGGTTGTAATAACCATTTTTTGTACATCTTTTTCTGCTATTCCTAAGTATGCATTTAGATTTTATACAGTATCAGCAAACTTACAGATAAATACTGTATACTAAGTTTGGCCCCACCCGGGGGATCTACCCGGGGATCATCAATTTCACAATTTTGGTAAAGGACTACCTGTTCTTTCTAAATATCTATTTACTTTCAATTTAGTATCAATAGCACTAAAAATGTTATTTAAGTGTTTTACACATAAATACCATATTACCAAGTTTGGCCCCGCCCTGGTGGCAAAACCCCTACTCCGGGGATCATGAAAACAATTTTGGTAGAGGCCTTCCTGCTCTACATCACCTTGCATTTAGTTTTTCTTACACATGCACGGTTCTTGAAAAGACTTTAGGTCAATTTTTGCCCTGCCCCTAAGGCCCCAGGGGTGCTGGAGTCCTGGGGCGCGTTTAACAAAAGAACTTACGACTTACGACCAACTTTACATACTGGAATTTTCCAGTTTATTGTTAGATTATTCACTCCAAATGCAAAACATTTTTTTAAAAATTGTTGAAAATTAAGCCTCAGAAAAGTTTTACTTTATTCATTTAAAGTAATAACTGTGTAATAGAATTTAAGACTTGCGACATTGTCGTAAGTTGTTTTGTAAAACAGGCCCCTGAAATTTAAAATTTATGTCTCCCTTGTCCCAAAGATGCTTCATACTAAATTTGAAAAGAATTGGACTGGTAGTTATCAAGAAGTTAAAAATGTTCAATTGTTAACGGACGACACACAATGACGGACGACAACCAATACACCAGTTTCGAGATACGAACTCTTCTGTATAGGAGGTGCATTTAGTGGAACTTTGAATGCCTAAGTGGGACAGAGTGGATATACAGCCAACGAGGAAGACGATGAAATGTATTAAAAGCGGCTTCTCTTTAAATGTGTAAATGAGGGAAATATTAAATACTATCGAAAGAAATGTTTTACCGAAGAGGAAACATACAAACAATGTCATATTTGCAAGAAATATCTTGGATATGGTACTTATGACCAGCAAAATAACGTGATAGGATAAGAATTCTATGTATTTAATTACTTCCTAAATACTTAATATCACTTACTTAGTTTGTGTATCAGTCGAATTCGGGTTATTAAAGAGCGTATGAGAAACTTACTAAGATGTGAGAGAATTTCAACTTTTGAAGAACTGAATATATTTGAGCAATCTTGTGTAATATTCCGGAAATTTATCCACCGACCATCCAGGTTCTACATTGTAATTTTCAATGTAAACATATTGAAAACAAAATCATTTAAAGCTGGGAGTTTTCAGGTCGTATGGGGCTTTAATGAATATTTGAAGGTATATTTGGACACAAGTATAGTAGGAAAATATGTTAAGAATTTTTTGATATTAAATTTATGAGACAGCAACACAAGAATACAACGATATCAGGCCTCAACTGTGCGCAGCTTGCAGCTTTTTGTGCGTCGTAAATCTAAGGTTTTTATAAGGGGTGGATCTGTAGCTCTCCGTTATGTCACAATATTTTTTCAGAGGGCTACAGTTCTGCAGCTAAAAGGAGAGTTACTATTATGTTTTCTGTTTATTCTGATAATTCAATTTCATGGAATAATGATACCAGTTTGCCCCAACAATATTGAAATTATGTTTGAAGTTGTTTGAACAATAAATTCACAAAATCTATAACACTGCCTAACTCTTGTTAGAGTATTAAAAAAAAAAAACAACCAAAAGTTCAATGCTAAGTCTGAATAAGCTTTTCCACAGGAGTCGGCAATTTTATTAATATTTAAAGTAGAAATAAATGAGAAATGGGCATAAATACTACCACTGAACTTCGCGAGCACGCTCATATATTTCTACTTCATAGTTTATTGATAAAATTGCCGACTCCTGTGGCTTTTCATTGAGACAGAATTACGTGAATGCCCTATAAATTTTGCATGGAAAAACTATATCTTTTGGTGACATATAAATCTACAAATTGTTCCCATTGTAAATATTTGAAACAGCCTCTTGCTCTTTAGTGGATTACCTATATAAATTTTTCTCAAATTTCTGTGCTACACAGTACAGAGGTGTACTGAGGAAATTCGAATTTGTATTCATGATTCACAAATCCTGAAATAGTTACTGTGTTGAACCTATTTTAGTCTCCGTCATTTCGCAATAGAATTTACAATGATTAAATTTTATTTATTTAAAAACATTTCTTTCAATTTCAAAATATTCCTACCCAACAAAGCTGGTAAGAGTCTCGATTTTCCCTCTGTTCCCTCGATCGGAACACCTCGTATTCTACGAAGAAGAAAAATCCTTCGGCTAATCTCGGCCGATTGCGGTACCCTTTACCAATCGGCCGAGGTGTGCCGAGTGAGAAAATGCGATGGAAAAGGGCGAGAGAATGCGATTGTTCTGACTAACCAGTATTGAGTTTTTCTATATAGGCCTATTTCAGTGTGTGTGTTTTGTGCTACGTAGAAATTAAAACACACTTTACTTTACAGGTTAAAACATAAAAATTTACATCTTTCAGAGTATTTAGAATGATCAGATAAAATTTTGCTAAATAATAACTACTAGATCTAGGCCTATAGTTTTTATTTTAAAATATCTCCTCCCGCCCTTTAAGTGATAGGTATAGACTACATGGATGTCATGTCTGTCCAATTCTCTAAAGAGAATCCCCCCCCCCTAAAAAAAAAAAAACAACAGATCACGCATTGTTCATTTTGGAGCATTGATTGAAACATTTATGTTTACCCCTGCACCCATATCTTTCTATATCTGCTTTTTGTTAAGCTTCTAGAACCCAATATATCCTGGATATATCTACTCGATATTATAGACTCCATCTTAAAGTAAATTATCCTACCCCGTTCTTTCCATCACAACTTAATTTTGTCCGTAATGAAATAATAACACCAAGAGGGGGCTACATAAATTTACTAATTAATACATTTTTTTATTGTATTATATTTTAATTGTTGACGTTTTAATTATTACCATTCGTTTGTTTTTAACCCTCCTTCCAATCATACAAACAACCTACACGACCTGATGAAACACTGATTATCTCAGCAGATTCGATGTGGCTATATTAAAGGGACTGGTTCACGATTTTTGGGGGAAAATGCTTTTCATTTTTTATGTTAAACATTAAAAATATAACTGATTTAATGTTGACAGCCAAAATTTGTGTAAACAAAGACTCGAGTCTTTTCATGTATACAAACATACCAGTGAAATGTTAATTTTGTAATATAAAGCATCTTAATTTTGCATACTCACAACTTTTAAATTTTTAGATGATACGTTTTACCCAAAGAATGCTTGAAATGTGAAAGATATAATAAACTTAGATCGATATCCATTTCTTTTGAAAATTTCGTAAACAATGACATACCGCAATGTTTTCAAAACAAACAATAAACTCTCTAAAATAACCTTCTGTGATAATGTATAGCCTTAATTTTTATGTGAAATCTTCTACACACAGTAGATAATAGATTTTGATCATTAAAAGTGATAAACAAAATCTTGGGGAAAATCAAGGGTTTCTGAGAAGTCTTGACTTATCTTCACAAGTCAATGGTTATTGATTCGTTACCTCGCACTAACAAATCAATAACCCTTGACTTGTGAAGATGCCTTGGCTTAGAAAGTTGAGCTTAACTAAGCCAACACCGAACGTTTGTTTACGTTTCTCAACAACGTCTCATATCAGGCATCTTTTCAAAAGATTTGGTAGCCCTAAAAAGGGCTTTTGTTTGATTGCTGATGGACACAGCGAGTCCTCGTAGAGAACTTTTACTTCTTGGCTGCTGCCTTCTTTGGCTTGGCTGTCTTCTTGGGTTTAGCTGCGGCTTTTTTGGGAGTCTTGGCCTTCTTGGGTTTGGCTGCCTTCTTGGGCGACTTTTTGGCTGCCTTGGGTTTGGCTGCTTTGGGTTTGGCGGCCTTTGTTTTCTTTGGCGACTTCTTTGCTTTAGTCTTCTCTCCTGCTGGTTTTTTAGCTGCCTTGGGTTTCTTTGCTTTGGGTTTCTTTGCGGCCTTGGGTTTTGTGGCCTTTGGTTTCTTAGCGGTAGGTTTTTCTCCCACGCTGAATCTGCCCTGAGCTCCCACTCCCTTGCTCTGCTTCAAGGCCTTACTTTTGACACCGTTTTTCAGGGCCACCTTCACGCGAGAATTGACTTTAGTGGGGTCGTTTCCTACCTTGAACTTGCTCATTACATACTTTAGAATAGCTTGGCGTGAGGATCCTTTCTTTTCCTTCAGGTTTTTGATGGCATCCAGAACCATGTCGATATATTTAGGATGATCTGCAGGCTTCTTTGGCTTGGCTGCTGCCTTCTTCTTTGGGCTCTTGGCCGGGGTTGACGCACTATCTGCCATTTTCTTCTTTTCTTCTGTAATCGTGATCTGATATGACCGGATGAAAGCTCAAACGCTGACTGAACTTTAAACGGTCCGCGTCGCTTTATATTAGCGGAGCGCGGACGTCGTTGAAAGCACCCAATCGATAAGCCGAGTTTTACATGGCTGACATAAATATAAACGTAAATGTGTCTGATGAGCAATTTCAAACTTGATTTGCAAATTAAAAGTAACTTTTGCGTGAAATGCAATTGTAACACGAGATAAAGTGTATTCATAACTTTATATTTAATCATAATTAAACAATATCAAACAAAGCAGGATGATAAAAACATTGAATCAAATCAAAATTCTGCGGGTGAAAAACGCTTTGCATCGTATAAAACATTAAAAATCTTTCATAAATTGGCCTAATATTATAAATTCATGAATTGGAACACATAGTCTAGATATGCATGTATTTGAGAATTTAAAGGAAAACGTGAACTATTGTAATTAATGGGAGTAATTAACATGAAAATGTGGGTATGCAAAACACAGATTTTAGCGCGTCATATACAACCTACTTTGTATTACGAGACTGTTAGTCAGAATTTTCTATATGAATACATTTTTATTAGAAATATGAATCAAGGCAAAGATTCATTGAGACCAGAATTATACTTTCGGTGTATTTTTATAAAGATTGAATGCTACAGTGAGAGTTATTTGTCTATCCACGGTTCTGTTGCTCGTAGCTTTGTGTTGATGACCTCCATTTTCCTGGTCGATCCGCACGTTCAAAACAAAATCTAAATTGAATGTTTTATGCCTTCACTTATGACTTAATTGTTTCTACATGAAGTAATTTGTTATCAAAATTTGGTAAAGATAGAATTCTTGACAATCAAATCGTTATTTTACGTGAAGAATGAGAACTCGGCCCGTAATTTAATCTGAAAATGGCGGAAATACAAACATTATTTTGGGGGAAAAGTTTGATTAGGCATAGTACTTTTGCATGAAATAAAAGATTTGCTCGTCAAGTATTCATTTGTTACTGGTTTTGGAGTTTTGGGGTGGGTTTTTTTTCTTTCTATTTACAAATGTTGAAGTGCGACGATGAATTATGACGGAAGCTCAGCCTGTGATCCATGTAAGCATTGTGTTATCTGTAGAGCCGTGGTAATGTTTTGATAGGTCTATGTAAAATGAAACACCGCCATAAATATAAAAAATTAATGAATTTGATACATCCCTCCTGACATTAATATGTAGGTCTAAAAATGAATCAAAGTTTTATATCACCGATTCCAAAATAATAATGCTTGAAATTATGAGCGCACAGAATATGCATTTAATAAAAAGAAATAATGAAATGCATGGTCAGCATGTTCATAAAAATATGGTGTAATTTTCGTTCTTTTTTGTTTGATTGTTTGTTTGCTTATTTGGTGATCAATTTATTGAAATAAAGAACGGTTTATCAACAAATATGATAACAAAGAGTGACTAACATTGGATATATAATACACAGTAATGGATTAAGTCCTCGTGTCAATGCCCTTTTCAGCTGCCTAGAAAAATCATCGATGCATTCATCCAAGTTGAACTATAGTGCCTGGCCATAAGTCAGTCATAATTTTATTGCAGTGTTACTTGTAGCTCATTTTTATGGATATGATATATATATTAAAAAATACAGCATTGTTTGTAGTTTCTTCACTTGATTTCAAAATAATTTTATCTTCAAGTGTTGCGGTGAAATCACACGTCAAATGCAAAATTGAAATTTTACGGCACAAATTTGCTAAGAAATCATAGTATTTTGAGGTTTAAAATTTTGCCTTGATGATTTTATAAACTATCCTCAATTATCAAATGATTTCATAAAACTATTCTCAATTATCATGGTATCACACTTTGCTTTGCAATATAAGGAAAAGAAAATTTGAGCAATTTTGCATAACAAATGATAATATTTTAAGAATTGGGACAAGGTTGATCTACCAATAAATGTTTATAAAAATTGTTTTTTCAATGAAATATATATAGTGAAAAGATGAAATAATGACTCACTTTTGACCAAGTACTGTAAACCAGAGAACACAAGGTTATTTTTGTTGTTGGTTTTTATTTTACAGTAGATACTTCAAAGGTATTTTTGAGTGAAGTCGTTCTAAAGACTCTACAAAGAATAATTTAGTGAATGTAAACTTAAGGAAGAAGTAAATGTACCATCTCTATGACAAGTCTATATATATTCGGAAAATAAGGAATATCTCTATAGATATCTCTTTCAAAAAGGAGATATCTATTTGAGTTGAGAGATATAAAAAGAGATATCTCTTAAGTCGCAGCTTAAAGAGTAGAGATATCTCCAAGAAAGACATATACATGTATACCTCTTTCGCTTAGAGAGATTTTAAATTGAGAGATTGGGTATAGTGATCCTGAGTAGGACACGATAAAAAGTCGGACAACTTTGATGTTGATATTAACAAAAATTAATTATCTTTCTCTGCAATTGATTTAACAAAGTAATGATTAGTTATATCACTGTATTCGATTTCGGTATCACAGTTAATTTTACAAACGCCAAAATCGTTCAAATATTTCTAAAGGAGACATGGGAGTCTAAACAAAAATACAAATTATCATATGAACCCACTGGCGGATTTAGAGGGGCGCATGCCCCCCCCCCCCCCTTAAATTTCTCAAAGTTTAGGTTGCAAATCAGTGCGTACTATAAAAAGAGGGAAAATCAAATCATATCTATGATAATTGATTCTAAAATGTGAATGTCAAAATGCATATAGTCCCTAACTCCGTCATTTTCGGGAAACCCTCAATGATTGTGACGTCATTTTTTTTCTATGCTGAAAATCTACAATGAAATGATGATAACTTATAACAGTCAATCCAAGAATATGTCAAAAATAAATAATAAAAAATTAATATGTATAATCTATTAGGCCTATATCTATCATCTTTTATGTGAAATCAGTTAAGCATTTTCCTTTTCATGCGCTATCACATCGATTCAGGGACTGTGTCGCAGCGACAACATGCTTATTTTCACCTGACAGCCACTAGATGATATTATACATTTATTGCATGATAGTGAGGGAGATATGAAGATTTATTAACCCAAGAAAAACCACATTCCCCGAGGGCGATATGAAGATTTATTCACCCAAGAAAAATCATATTCCCCGAGGGCAACACCCTCGGGGAATATGATTTTTCTTGGGTGAATAAATCTTCATATCGCCCTCACTATCATGCAATAAATTGTTTATTATACCGAAGCAAAGCAAGACTATCAACGTGCATTTGAAATTGGAGTCCGCTCATCTATATACATTGTATATAGCTGAGATCGTCCTAACAGTAACACCGCGCCGTCAACGTATTACGGTATAAGGTACAAACAACGAAATACAGTGATATAATAACCAGTTTTTTTGTAGTTCCATTCTCCTTGAATGCTGATTTGTATCAACCATAACCAGGCAATTTAACTGTGTATCAGAGACCCGCATATATTGTGTGCCTTATGAACTATGAAAGTAATATGTCTTACGGCGTGACCTTGTTTGAGGGCGAAGCAAAAAATATTGGCATTAGTATCTAGATCCATAACAGGACAAAAAATATCCCGAAATATTAGCACCTAACGTGTGAGGACAGAGCTCAATCAAAGTATTCTAACTTTAGACATTTTTGATCCGCCTATTCATTGAACGCGGGAAACGCTATGCAACTGATGTAAACAGTGCATTGTGACGTCATATTCAGCATCGGTGTTTAGCAAATACACAAACATAGGAAACGTTGTATAATTCGCGTTTTAAATCGAGGAGTGATTATATATGACTAAGAAAATAAGATGTACATGCTTTTATGGATTTTATGTAACATCTCAGAATAATTTGAACTTGGGTACACGAGATTCAAAATGGAGAAATACATGTCCACGCGATAGTATTCGAATTGACGCCATTGGGACCAAAATTTTCAAGTTCCATAAGTATGGTTTAATTTTTCATTAGTTTTCTATATTTTCCTTTTAAACATGTACATATACGTCAGGGCCGTAAATTACATGGAGGCGGAGGAGGCAGCTGCCTCCTCCAACTTTTGAGCCAAAAAAAATTAAAATTTAAAGTTCATTAGAATTTATGTTGTTTCCAATAACTAAGAACATGATACCTCCCTTAAAAAGCATTCCAAATCTTTCTTTTAGAATGAGTTAGTCAAGTAACATCTTAGAAGGCCCTAGAATCAAGGATTTTGCACGAAACGTGTTCAGTGTGCACAAAATGTGCCCAGACCCCCGCCTAATTTCCTGCCTCCTCCAAATTGAAGGTTAATTTACGGCCCTGTACGTGACGGTGTTACGGTACCTATAGGGAGAGCCCCGCTCTCACGGGCGTGAGAGGGCTTTGCCCTCTATAATGACTCGGACTCATTGTGACGTCACAATAAACTACGTCTACCTTGCCGTAAAATATAATTATGGAATATGAACGAGGTTGCCCGAGAGGTAAATATGCAAACTCCATTCTCTCACCAGAGGGCGCGTTACGTAAACTTCACATACAATCGGATCACGCGCTCGTCATTTTCCGTAACCGGTAAGAAGACTCGGACGTGGATCGGTGCAAGAATTGCATCAAATCGATGCATTTCTTCGCCGGAAGCGCGCCCGTGGATGAGTGTTAAAAGGCCAGACCGAATCCCTGAATAATATGTTATTATATTTTCACCACAGATTCAGTTTTGGCATCATTAACGTCTTATTCACTCTAATACATAACATGTAAGTGGAAATTGATAGTGGTACAATACCTTATATGTGTATAATATCTTAGATGCATTTGAAAGTTCACGTTTCATAGTGTAACGTACGACTGTGACGTCAAAGTTACGTTTATGTATACGTAGCAACCAACTCTGATGGCGTCGATCCACATACGAGGTTCATTTGCGGTTACGGAAATACCCGAGTAGTTACGATTGCTTCACATAGTGCGAGGAGCGCACGGAACTCTGGGTAAAGAATGATGCAAACTCCCGGCCGAGGCCTCAATACATCACCTACGTATAGACCCATTCTCTCACCAGAGGGCGCGTTACGCAAGCTTCACGGAAACGAAGTAGCTATGACGTCACAGCCTACTGCACTACGTTACGATATGCGGTGAAGTATGAAGCGCGAGCTTCGAGGACTCACGTACTAAGGCTAGTACATGAAGGAGCGCAGGGAACTCTGGGTAGAGAATGCGTATAGACTTCTCCCATGTGACGCACCAAACTTCAACCAGAGTTCGTTTGCTTACAAACTTGTTTTGAAAGTTGTTTACGTTTGACGTTATGTTTTTTCGTCATTCTACAGTGATGTCACACAGTATACGCGGCCTAAGAAATCGCTATACCATAATGCCTAACTGGAAGAGTTTGGTTTGTGCGCAAAGAAACTCTGGCGGAAGTTTGGTAAATATGATGGGGAGATATGATATTTGAGAGGGAGATGTGAAGTTTTGTCATCCCTGGCACGTGACTGTCTAGACCAATCAGATTACGCGTTGCATAGAATTCTCATACTGAGGTATAATAAACCATATTTAATAATGTGGCTAAAATGTTTAAATTTTCGTCTAGATTTGCCCCGATGCACAACTTGACATGTCGGAGATAATGTTAGCACGACATTATTACATGTTTACAAATAAAAATACGTTATATTATATTCCCGTGGGGATCCGGGTTAGAATAGGTGCTCAGTAACCCTTTGCTTGTCGTAAGAGGCGACTAAATGGGGCGGTCCTTTGAATGAGACCGCAAAAACCGAGGTCCCGTGGTACGATAAAGATCCCTCCCTGCCCAATGGCCATACGCGCCGAGCATAGGCCTAAGTTTTGCAGCCCTTCACCCATCGTCGCAAACCACGGGTTATTGTTTCATTCTATTTGTTTGTGAAATAGAATGAAACAATAACCTGTGGTTTGTGACGATGCCCTTCACCGGTCTCCATATGAAATATTCTCGAGAGGGACGTTAAACATTATTCAATCAATCAATATTAACATTATTTATTTCTGTTGTTGATACTGTTCTTAAAATACAATTTAATACTTTTTCAAATCTTAAAAATTATTTTCTCTGTTTACAGGTTTGAGAAACAGGGGGGGGGGGGGGGGGGGGGAAATGTCGCCTTACTGTAGCAACAACCACGCTCGCTAGGTGGCGCGTCATGTTCCATTTTTATTTCTACAGGAAAAGTGGGACGAGGTTCCACCCTATTTTTTACGGGCTAGTATGGATAAACCTAGAGCCTACGAATGATGCGAAGTTGATCGTTCGGATCTAAAATAGCTATATTTAGCGTATCTCACGTGATTAGGCATATTCCAGAAAATCCCTTTGAGATTGAAGCGATTAAGCAGAGCGAGTATATGTAAACATTTACTTAACGGTGAAATACGCAACAAAGAGTGACATATTAATACATTTTATACATGAATAAATTATACTGAGGTCAAACATGGACGATAATTGCCCGTGTTCATATAGTATTTGATTGATTTAGATATCCAAGGAAAGATAACTCCCATTATTAACGTACTCACAACGTACCGGTGGTATACAATAATACAATGTTTATACATTTCTGAATGATGAGAGAATCTTTATTTTCATCAGAATCTTTTCCATCATACTCGCAGACCAGGTCCCCATTCCCCTACCAGTGTCAATCTGTGACTGATAGCACTGTGGTATTTATTTTGATATAGTCTAGAGGAAATTCGAAATATGGTAGTGACATTTCTTCCTCACTGAATTAGCTGGATTTTTAACGTTTAAAGAAAAGTGGGGTATGGACTGGGGGGTTAAAAATGCTATTTGCCAAATTTTCAACAATATTAATTACAAGGCAAGGCAAAAGGGGTCATAAGCTACAGATGATGCAATTTTCACTTGCAAGTTGCACTGCCACAAGTTACACGTAATAAGTGACTTACTTACAGATAAATAAAGTAACTTACAAATATTTTATTTATTTATTTATCTATCATTTTATTTCATTTTTTTTTAATATCATGGTTTGTACTTGTAGAGTCATCGCAATAAAGGGACATTAATTATTAGTGTTACAAAAAAATCTGATCAGCAGGTTTTAAATTTCTGAATTTTGAAAAAATAAAAATAAATAAATAATACATTCTGATACCACTCAGCCCCCCGACTGGCCAGATAGTTCTGCTTCTGTCAGTTCTGATGCAACTAGCTCAGCCCCCAGACTGGCCAGAGAGTCCACTGTTTCGGTAAATTCTGATAATGATGCAACTCAGCCCCCCCCCCCCCCCCTCCCCCGACAGCTCTATCAGAAGTTCTCGGAAAAGACTTGCTGTTGTTTAATAAATCAGTTTTCCTATTAATTGTACTTTTGCTCCTGTTCATCAGTTCATTAGGCTATAGCCCAATCTGATTAAATTTAAGATCGTTGATCCGCTCCGTATTCCTCTTCCTTTCCTGTATCTGTGAAGTCCAGAGGTGAGATATATTCTTTCCAAAACAACTAAGAATGTTCATGGAACAATTTAGTATTAATTGTTTTCCTTTTCTGTTGTATGCCTTATTTCAAGAAATAACTTTCAGGTCACTTTTTAATGTGAAATGGAACATTTTCAATTTTTGACAACCTGACGGTAGGGGTGTTTAAGGCCCTATACCTCATTTTCTGTAAGGAAGTGGAGTAAAAGGAATCCAGAATTGGATTCAGCATACTCAAAATTGGTAATTACACCTGCTTTTTATTGTTTTGGGTAATGGTGTTTCAAGAAATAAAGTTGGGTCACTTTTTGATGCGAAATGAAACATTTTCCGTTTTTGGCAACCTGACGGTAGGGGTGTTTGAGACACTATATCTCATTTTCTATAAGAAATTGGAGTAAAAGGAATCCAGATTTGAAATCAGCATACTCAAAATTGGTAATTACACCTGATTTTTATTGATTTGGGTAATTTTTAAAAAATGGGTGGTGGTTGCTACTTACTGTAGAGGGCCCTGGTGACGGAGCTGGGTTAGTTGGACGTAATACACACGAATGTTATACACGTTCTATTTAGTTCATTTGAGTAGTGTTGATAAAGGTGTGTTTCTGTTTGTAAAAGGATAAGTATATGGTTAAATTTTACTCTTAAAATCACTAAAATTCAGGAACCCCCAGACCCCCTGCCTCTGGAAAAAATTCTCTCTCCCCCCCCCCCCCCCCCCCCCACCAGAATTCCTGCATCCGCCCCTGAAACCCATCTTTAACTTGACACCATACTACTTGTGAATAAAACAATATACTATATGGAGTTAAAATATGATGATTAAAAATGAATAATGAGGAAATGCAATTTCATGTGGTAATATTGATCCTGCATCTACATGCCTGCATCTACTTATTTTTGAATATGCTCTAGGGATACGGGGTATTACAATATATATATATATATATATAAGAAAAAATAATTTATTGTATATATATATATATATATATATATATATATATATATATATATATATATATATGAATGTAAGTTTGATTTCCTCTCCAATCTGACTAAAGTACAGACCTATATTATTATATATATAATAATATAGGTCTGTACTTTAGTCAGATTGATTTCCTCTCTCTACTTGTACGTACTACCCGACCTAACCACTCATAAGGCCTGTACAGATGAATGTGTTTGGCCTATAATTAGATGTGTGTTTTTTATGTATTGATAGATTTGATTGCTAACTCTCTGTTCATCATGCAGTGCAATTGTCTTTGTTTTCCTTTGTCATATGCTTCTGTGATTTTGGACTTTGTCAATTTACATCCTTATGCTCCTCTGGAGGCCCAAATTGGTTGAATAAATATTCTATTCTATACTTTTTTGGATTTCTGGAGAACTCGTATCCAGGAGAACCCGTACCCAGGAGAACTCGTACCTAGAAATTTGGGTACGAGTTCTCCAAGAGAAGTCGTACCCATCAATATCTGGGTAAGTGTTCTCCTGATACCCTTTTTTGTACATCTTCGGCATCTCCCTTGAGCTTCTAAACCTCCGCTGTCCTCACCTCCCCTTTACCCAGTTTGTCTCCGCATAGCTTTTAAGTCCCGGATTAAAAAAAAAAAGTATCCAATTACCATGAGCATGGGATCAAACAAAATATTTCTACAAAACGCCATCTCTATGGAGGAATACTTCGATCCGCCAACTTCGCTCTTCAGTGTATGAAGTTAAAGAAGTTATATACTATATTTCGAAATGGCAACAAGAGGATCCACAAGAGGTAGGAAACCTTTCGCAAGGGCGGGTTTCCAGCAACCTGCCGAAGAAAAGGGTGTCCATCCAACAATTTTAAAACAAGCTCGACGCTCGGGTCAACTTAATTTGTCGGGACGAAATCTGTCAACAGGTAAGACTCCAGGAGTGCGTTCGAGATCGCCGTTCTTCGTACGAGTACAAATTCCTGTCGATCCCGAACGCCGAGTACGCAATCCGAGAACGGGTTCGAGGTGCAAGAACTCACGCCACTTCTGTAGGTAGTGTGGTCGAAGAACAAAAAAACACGTTCGTGCGCACATATGCACATGTTCTCGCCGTTCGCGACTCTAAGAACGGTGCACGAGAACAACGGCAACGGTAATCCGAGATTCCTCTGACTCTTACCCCCGCTTTTATATTTGACATGTGCGGGGGAGAGTCAGAACGGACTCCATATTGAAAAGTGGGAATTCAGCGACACCAGCTGGTGTCGCTGCTTTACCAACCTCTTACAATTTTATTTCGCGGATCTATCTTCCAAGACGTGAGAATTCAGTTATCGGAAGATTATTCTACAAATACATCATGATTAATACGATGCTATCGCCGTTTAAACAACCCTAACACCGACAAATGAGCATTACTTGAATTAGGTCGCCGCCTCGCCATTTGATTTCTTTGCACATGACGTCAGCACATATAAACACAAAATTCCATCGTTTAAACGGCGATAGCATCGTATTAATCATGATGTATTTGTAGAATAATCTTCCGATAACTGAATTCTCACGTCTTGGAAGATAGATCCGCGAAATAAAGTTGTAAGAGGTAGGTAAAGCAGCAACACCAGCTGGTGTCGCTGAATTCCCACTTTTCAATATGGAGTCCGCTCTGACTCTCCCCCGCACATGTCAAATATAAAAGCGGGGGTAAGAGTCAGAGGAATCTCGGATTACGGCAACGGCGGTTTCGAACGCACTCACTTTGTAAATAGAATAATCTGTAGGACACATTATCACTTTAACGATAGAACAGTCTATCTAACTATGTATAAGTAAGACATATTCAGTGCAGTTTTGTCAAGTGAGCTTTTCTAATTGCGTGTTGTCTTTCTGTAATCTTTTTACATTTTCGACCTCTCCAGAACCACTGGGCCAATTATAACCAAACTTGGCCAAAAGCATCCTTGGGTGCATCGTCAGAACGCATGGGTTTTCTCTCCGTTAAACTGCATTCAATTGAATGCAGTTTAACGGAGAGAAAACCCGTGGGTTCCGACGATGCCTTGGGTGAAGGGCTTTCAAGCTTGTTCCAATGAAGGGCCATGCCCCCTTCAAAGGGGAGATAATCACAAAAATAGGAAGGGGTCATTTAAAAATCATCTTCTCAAGAATCACTGGGCCAGAAGAGCTGATATTTACATGAAAGCTTCCTGACATAGTGCAGATTCAAGTTTGTTCAAATCATGGCCCCCGGGGGTAAGTTGAGGCGAGGCCATCATTAAAAATTTTTTTGTTTGATGTACTCCGACCCACATTTTTCAAGTTGGGTAGGTAGGTCAATAGTTCTTTTTTTTTTTAATTAGAAAATCAGATTTACAAATTTTCTTATGTTTTCATTAAACACATAACGCTGCCAGACAGAATAGAGTTTAGAACATTCATTTTGTACACATTGTATATAATACACGTAAATCTTCCAATGTCTCCTGAAATTTACTCAGGACGTTTGCATACGTCACGGATGAGACCTCTACAGTTGTTAATAAATAAGTTAAACACCCCTTTTTGTTACCACTGGTCGATTCCGACATTCATAATAGCAATCACTTAAACACTTTAAATGTGATCCATGAATATTCAAGTGAATTGCATGAAGACAGCAATTTACAATAAGTTTTAATATTACCCAATATAATTTTAATGCCGACTTTCCTGCATCATTCAAATTGTTGTGACGATCATGTTCTATTCGTGTGTCTCAGTTTAAGAGCAAAGTAAAAGTGCCGTTCACCTATTAAATTGTCATAACATTTAGATAATCCCATATCAAAATAATATGCATGCCTTTTCAGAAATATAGACCATCAACTTGAACGCCGACTCGTGGTCCGCCATAATTTTGGTGCACTATCCCACGTGATTTTTATTTAGATAACATGGCTTTCAAACTTTTGTACATAAATACGATCAGGCCTCGACGAGGGAGTTCGTAGCTCCTTGTTCTATCTTGTTGGTAGATAATGTGGTAATTTGAAGCTGTGATGCGGTATATTTGATCGTCACATAGAAAAGTGTTTGAAAAGTTGCCGATTAACAAATGGTCATTATCAAAGTGAAAGTAGAACCAAAAGACGCCCTTAAGGACAATTCTGTAAAACAACTAGTCCAAATAAAAAAAAAATGGCATCAGTTTAATACTAATTCGAAGAATGTCTATTTTCCAGGGAGCAAATAAAAAAAATTAAAATTTCCAAGTGCGGAAATAATGATTTGGTCAGGGCAAATTTCACGGGTCGGTCGGAGTACATCAAACAAATCAATTTTATTTTAAGCCCGACAATAGGGGATCAAATTTTACATACAAATATATAGGAAAAATCTTTAAAAATCTTCTTCTCAAGAACCTCAAAGCCAGAAAAAACTGATATTTACTTGAAAGCTTCCTGACATAGTGCAGATTCAAGTTTGTAAAAATCATGGTCCCCAAAGTAGGGGGTCAAAATTTCACATACAAATATATAGGGAAAATCTTTAAAAATCTTCTGAAAAATCACTGGGCTAGAAAAGTTTATGTTTACATGAAAGCTTCCTGACCTGGTGCAGATTCAAGTTTGTAAAAATCATGGTCCCCGGAGTAGGTTGGGGCCACAATAGGATCAAAGTTTTACATGCGAATATATAGGAAAAATCTTTAGATATGAGCCAAAGTGAATCAGGTGAGCGATATGGCCCATGGGTCTCTTGTTAGCTTTATCGCTTGTTTTTTTACGGAAATAGCTTGTAAATGTGAATATCGAGGCCAATCAAACGTTCGAGGAATGGTTCAAGCACTAACATGACTAACCTTTTTTCGAAGTCAACGAACTGATCATACTTTGTATCTTTTAGCTATCGATATATATTGTTTTAAACTGTTTATATGTGAAGTCACAATATAGGTGCGAAGACACATGTACATTACACTGTGGATTCCACTTTTATGACAAATACTTATTTGCTATAATAAATGAATAAGAGGTCACTCCCCGGTGTCTTATGTTAATCAGCCATCAGACTTTTATCCATTGTTATGTATATAATTCATACTCAAATTGTGAATATAATGTTTTTCAATTTTTTGGAACCCAGTTTTCCTATTTTACGCTACCAAAGTGTGAATTATACATAGCCAATATTATTAATGATTTCATACAAGTTTATGGGTTGCCTAACTGTGAGACATATTATTTAGTTGAGTGCAATTGATGGCACAAAAAAATAAATAAATGTCAAAGTTATAGATAAGAAAATTACAAAGGCCAAGGTAGGGAAATAAATGTTTTCACCACAAAAAAGCGGGCAAGGGACATACACCTGCAGTGATTGTTGATACGTGTATATGATTCAAATTGGAAAATAAAAGCATTTCAAAGGTAGTAACAAATCAGATTTTATACACCTGTCTTTAGACAAGACGTATTGTGGTATGGCAATCGTATCAGTCTGTCCGTCCCGCTTCCCGCTCTGGCCACGTAACATAAATACTATGAGACCACGAGTCATCAAACTTTTTCAGCTGATACATGGGTAGAGGATGGGTCACACTTTAAAGTTAGGTCAGTTAATGCATCTTAAGAAGAAGGTATATCACATCCTAAATGAAGACCAAAGTCACTGTGGACCTATAATTGAGATGATATGGTCATATAATGGCATAAACCCTTTGGGGGGGGGGGGGGGGGGGGGGGGGGGGGGGGGGGGGGCTTATGTAGATAGGAGTCCTAGAATCAACAAACTTTGTCTATTTGTGCATCTGTATATTATCCCATGACTAACCATTTTTTCTTTGATCTTTAGGAAGGTGTATATCACATTATCAAAAGTGTGGCAATGTTCACAGTATCACATATGCAATATCCAACTACTAATATCCCACTGTTTCACAAAGGAGATACGAGGAGTCATGCAAGAGAGACGAGGACAAGATTCACATTTAATCAAAGGCCTCTGAATTTCTATCAATTCGCCGTAAGATCTGTAGTAGGGGTGATATGTATATCCCCTCTATATATAAATATCCATCTTACGGTAAATTGATAGAAATTCAGAGGCCTGTCATTTAATCAAGATAAAAATTGCAAAATTCTTTCACAAGACATATAAAATTTTAAAAAATAAAATCGTAATTTCCATAGCATTGAGAAAATCTTTTGTTGCAATTTGAATCTTTTTATTAGTGTATGCAAAGCAAAAAAACATAACAACCAAATATGGGAAGGGGCCAGTGACAAGGTCATGGAATAAATTAGTTACATGATTAACAGCTCGATGATGTATACAAAATATCGTTTCATCATTGCACACCTGGGAGGCTCCGCCTCCTCGTGTGCAATAACTTTAACAATATTCTGTATACATCATCTCGTGTCATCATGTTACTATTACGAAATATAAATTGTAGCTTAAAATTAGGTTTTAAAACTTTTAAAATGGTAAGTATTTAAAAAAAAAAAAAAACCGATGTTTTAAGGGAGGCAATCCCTACTTATGTTGGAGAGTAATGCATTAGCCCTGTTCAGTAACCATTACATCAGAAATACACTTTTTTTGCATGAAATATAGCTACATAACAATTAATATGAATACATATTTTGTTCCTAACATTAATGATATAAATATATGCAGCATTGTACTACAAAATTTGCAAAGACCTAACAAGCACATCACAGAACAGACGGAGGAATTGTCTTGTGGGAATGATAATCTAAGCTGATAGTGTTGGAAGCCCTTATTTGTCTGACATGAACATGATGGATAAGTGCTTAGATCCACCAACTTTGCTGTGATCTGAGTGCAGTGACTGCTACAAACAAATTTTTCTCCCAGATTGTCAATTTGTTACCCTAAAAACTACTGCCCTGCAATCTGTAGCAGAAGGCCTTGAGTATAACTATGTTTTGGTCCCCCTCACCACTGTTAGAATACATTCTAATAGTCCTATGCTTGTAAATTTAGCACAATGAAGCAAATCTGCTTTTCATCATTATTGACCACATTATTATATAATATTACAATATTTCTGCAACATGCTACAATTTTAGAGCTAATTTTGCTTGGAAACTTAACAAATAAAAATGAATTCTATCGTTAAACTGGGTCCAGAGGACATTTATTTTAACTATTGAAAGGTCTTTTAATTACGGTAGTAGTTTTAGTATCTGAAACTAATTAATCATTAACTCTTTTTTTTATCAAACACCCACTGATAAGTATACTTTGTACATATCTATTAGTCACAAGAATTTCAATATTGCAGTACAAATTTTTTAAAAAGTTAATTGTTTTTAAATTTGATTTATCATATCAAACATATTAGTCCAAGTGATTTTCTAAAATGTATCTTGGCAGCCATTCTCTGTAACCACTGTAAACATTTATATAAGGGGCCACAGATTTCTGTTTCAAATTTGGCACATCAACTTATTATCACATGAGTAATGTTAAACCATCATAATTTGGTTGCTAAGCAAACTCATGTCTCATGGTAACATGCTTGTCATTCAGATCACAAGTGACATTTTTTACTTGAAAAATGACAATTTTAATCAGATATGCTAGAATTAGTTGTTTGATTCACTATAAAATGATTATAAAATAATCCTCTATTGTATTTTATTTTTAGTTAATGGTATAACTATATGTTTTATTTCTGTCTGGAAAAGAGGTGTACATTTGAAAAAAAAATTTAATTTATGTGCAAAATCGGCCAAATTTTGAAAAATAGCTAATTTGATAACAAGAGCATCTAATTTTAACGTATTTCTTGAGTATGTTACATAGACGTCTCATTCAGGCGAGTTCGTGAATATTGGTGATTATGGTGCCAAAATTTTTTAAGTGGTTACAGAGAGCTCTTAATCATTTCTCAGCTCCTGGAAGTTAGGAGTGTATATGTTGCTATTTTGCCCTTGGCATCTGTAATCCAAACAAATCAAGAAAAACAGGGTATCAGTGTAGACTTATTTGCATCAATTCATTATTTGTTAATTTGTACAGTTCCAGATACGGTATGGAGGCTGAATATAGATGTACCAGAGGAGGCTAGAGACATCAGCCTGGACAATACTGAGGACAGATGGTGGGATCAAACTGAACTCACTAAGCTTATTCTGGCCTCAAATCTCCTTACAGAAATTTCAGAGGACATCGTCAACTTTTCAGCTTTGACTGTGCTAGATGTAGGTTATTTGTATTACAATAATTTTATGATGCTGTTCAAAGTATTGTAAAAGTGAAACCCTTTACCTAAAAATATATTGCACTGTGACGATATTTTAAACACAGTTGATCTTTAATATGCCTTGATCTTTTATTTTCCCTCCCTGATTTCTCTTTCCCCTTTCTCTCTCTTGGTCATATAACAACCCCCAACCCCCCTTTACTTCACTCATTTTTCCTGACCCTTATTTTCCTCCCTCGATCCCCAATCCTGCATTTACCCACATCCCTGTAACAAACTGGTGAGTCAATACAAGGAAATAAAGAAATCAGTAACTCTTCAGAAAATTAAGGCACGAAGGAATGAGAAGATATTTAGTGTGTTTATTTTAAAAAATGTTTTATGTTTAATGCATGTCAAACAAGACATGAAATGAATACTCTTTATCATTTTAGGCAATAGTATATCATATAAAAAGCAAAATTCTACATATATGTATATTTTAGATACAACAAGCATCATCTATCTCTGAATTGTATTTAGTTGATTTGTTTTACAGATCATGATAACAGACTGGAATCCTTGCCCCAAAATTTAAGGGACTGGAAAATCTAGTCAAGCTTGATGTTAGTAATGCAGTATTTAAGATATATTCTAAGTGGTGTTCAGTTATGTATGTGTGCATTATTTTGTGGAGATTTGCATAATTTCTACTGATTCAGAGCAAGAGTGGTAAATCATGGCTAGGGCTAAAATATGATATTTTCCATCTTTTCATTATTGTAGAACATAATAACCCTGATCATTACAATGCCAAAAAATAAATGAACTCCAGGAAATTTCAAATTGTATACTATATTAACAGTAAGTATAAGTGTGTAATGAATGTACATGTACATGTTTTAGTATACATGTAGTACATGTGAAAAGTAAACTTTAAATATTGACTGTAAAGCAATGTACAAATACATGTACCAGGTATGTCCATGTTACTGTTTATGTGGTTGTGTTTTTGAAAACAAAAGCACATGTATTTGATTCAGTTTGGTTTCTGACTCATTTTTTCTAGCAATGATGAGATTGCATCTCATGAGCTATGATGAGATAGCATCTCATGAACTATGATGAGATAACGTCTCTTGAGCTATGATGAGATAGCATCTCTTGAGTTGTGATGAGAATGCATCTCTCGAGCTATGATGAGATAGAATTTCTTGAGCTATGATGAGATAGAATTTCTTGAGTTGTGATGAGATAGCATCTCTTGAGCTATGATGAGATAGAATTTCTTGAGTTGTGATGAGATAGCATCTCTTGAGCTATGATGAGATAGAATTTCTTGAGTTGTGATGAGATAGCATCTCTGAGCTATGATGAGATAGAATTTCTCGAGCTATGATGAGATAGAATTTCCTTGAGCTATGATGAGATAGCATCTCTTGAGTTGTTATGAGATAGCATCTCTTGAGCTTACATATATGGATATTTGTTGGGGCACTTTGTGAATATCTCAATGTTAGTACTTAAACAGTTGGGGCAGGTAACATTGAAAGTACATGTACATTTGTTACATTATTCATGTGTTTTATCAGTTTCTTTGGATTGGAGGGGGTGTTCTTTTGTGTGTGTGTGTTTTTGTTGTTGTTGTTTTTTTTGTTTATTGTTGTTGTTTTTTTGTTTATTGTTGTTGTTTTTTATATGGTTGTTATTTGCACTATCGTTGCATCATTTTTTGGGGGGTGGGGGGTGGAGGGTGCTAGAGCTTGAAACTATTACCACATACATTTGTGGGGATTTTATTTGTAGTCGAAACAAACTAAAGGAGCTACCTGAGTGTGTGACCTACCTGAGAAAACTTGAAGAGTCTTCATGTGGAGTACAACGAAGTGGGCTGTGTTAGTGACAGGATTGGGAAGCTGGACAAACTGGAGGACCTAGTGAGTGTCCAGCTTAGGTCCTGAAAATGTACCGGCAGACACATAAGGTCCAGCTTAGGTCTGAAAATGTACCGGCAGACACATAAGGTCCAGCTTAGGTCTGAAAATGTACCGGCAGACACATAAGGTCCAGCTTAGGTCTGAAAATGTACCGGCAGACACATAAGGAAGTACTCTAACATGTGCAACAGGGTCTTCAGACAAGGATCTGTTATTATCTTAATTAGTGCAAATGTACTGCCAGAATATCAAAGTAAAAGCGAAACTGGGCATATAAAAGGGAAATGATGTTTATGATATGTACATGTCTGGGTGTAAATTCATACATTTAAAATTAGATACCAAATGAACATGTGTATACATACTTATTCATTTTTACCAGGATCTGTCCAACAATCAGCTCACAGATTTACCTCTAGAAGTTGGATATCTGAGTCATGTGATCAAATTGAATGTGTCCAATAACAAGATTAACAGCCTGCCCCCCAGAGATCGGCAGTATGAATGGTAAGTCAACTTTATATTGCTATATAATATCTAAAGGTACATGTATTTCCTCAGAGGACTCATCACTGCAAATGTATGATGTTTTACTCATAGCATAAAAGTTGAAGTATGAGCACACTTTGATTGGGACAATCATTTTAATCCATGCAAAGATTGCTTAGATTGACCATATGAATGAAAGTGTAAATGTGTGTAATTTTTATATGCATGTCTTTAGATGGCATGTATTATAGTACAGTGATGTCTGTACAGCCATCTGTCTGTTTGGGAGTTTTCTTTTTCTATTTTCTGTCATATATCAGGCTGAAACTTGCTGTGTAGCTTCTTTGTGGGTCACTCCAGACCAATTTTGATTTATTTTGACCTCTTTGCAAGAGTTTTGTCCCATTATTTGAATGGAGGGTAATGATTTGTCTGTCTTACTCCTTTCAGTTTTCAAGTTAGGACCTTCTTTTTAAGGCGTGTTTGTACGGGTATGGAAGGTGTGCATTAGGCGGAGAATTTAGATTTTCTTCAATTTTTGAAAAATAGCAGTTTGTTTAACTTTTATAGTCAGTTTTGAGAAAATACAATGTATAACATAGAGAGTGTCTAATTTGTCTGTCTAACTCCTCTCACGGTTTTGTCTGTCTAACTCTCCCATGGTTTTGTCTGTCTGGACTCCCTCCCACGGTTTTGTCTAACTCCTCCCACGATTTTGTCTAATTCCTCCCACAGTTTTGTCTGTCTAACTCCACCCACACTCCTCCCACGATTTTGTCTGTCTGACTCCTCCCATGGTTTTGTCTGTCTAACTCCTCCCACAGTTTTGTCTGTCTAACTCCTCCCACAGTTTTGTCTGTCCTAACTCCTCCATGGTTTTGTCTGTCTAACTCTTCCCATGGTTTTCAAGCTTAGACCTTTGTAACAACTTGAAGGTGTGTGTATTACAAGAATTTTGATTCCCAACAATTTTCTAATTTTCTTTGATGTTGAGAAAAATTGCAGGTTGTTGAACTTAGTCAATTCCTGGGGAAATATTTTACGCACAGACCTCTTGCTTGTCTATTTACCTCCTGTCACAGTTTTAAATTTGGACCTTTATTTCATTTGATGCCAAAGAAAGTATGTTGCAGCTTGATGATGGCTGATACTACTTTAAGTAAAGTTCTACAACTCATGGCTTAAGAAAAACACCCTACATAAGCTTGTGACGTGTATTATATACTGTTTCCATTACTCTTGATTTCGAAGTTGTCATCATAAATTGTTACAGTTTTCATAGTTTTCATATTTACTTTTGAGACTTCACCTTGGTTTTCTGTAGTTCTGAATGCCTTGATGCAACACACAACCAGTTAGCACAACTTCCTGGGGATCTAGGGAACCTCCTACACCTAGAGGAGCTGTACTTACGTCACAATAGGCTGCCTGGGATACCCCTCCTCAGGAACTGCAAAAACCTCAAGGTTATAACAATGTGGAGGGTCTCAAAGTATGGGAAAGTTACATTCTACCTGGTAAATTTTCTAACAAGATTTGCAATAGTATGTACACTCGTTTTTGATATATTTGTATATATAACAACACTAATGCCTCATTCACACGAAAGAATTTAATTTGCATTAAACGTAAGTTAATGCGAATTAAATCTGAACCGCGTTCACGTGGAGATTTTAATGCGCATTAGTTTACTTCAAATTAAATTTACGTCGCAATTTAATGCGAATTAAATTTATGTCGCAATTTAATGCGAATTAAATTTACTTCACATTAGCTCCATGTGAACACTTAGCGAAGCCTCTCACAAAAAAAAAAAAGATAGAGAGGCCTCTCACAAATTAACTTCAATATGAACCACTCACTTATGATAAGGAATCTATACAGTCCATGTATTTCCTTAAGGAGATGGTGTTTAATTCTATAATGCAGAAAATGTTATACTGAAATATTATTGTCATTCATGTTTGAGTTTGTGAAAAAATTTCACATGGCCAAGTTTATTGAGTATGGATTTGGGGGGGGGGGGGGGGGTAGCATTTCATAAAAGGAAACATTGCTGAGGACTAAATAGTATTGTTTGACAGGAAATTCACCTTGGAAACAATCAAATAAGCAGCATAACAGCAGAGCACCTACAACACTTAGAGTCTGTGTCAGTACTGGACATCCGAGACAACAAGATATCTGTACTTCCTGAGAAATTGCATGTCTGAGTGGCCTACAACGATTAGACCTCACGAACAACGACCTCACAGGGTCAGGACTAACAGATAATGGATTTCTTAAGAAATAAATGTATAAAGTGTTGAACAGTGAAATATTATATATAATTGTATTCTCATTCTTCTGAGTCTTGGGCTACACTGCTAATCTTGCTTCATGCAGGTTAGTGCAGCACAAAATTCTGGTGGGTGAGAATGTAGAAACGGGTGCTTTGAATTAAAGGAGTCACTCTGCTTGTATGATGCAGGTTACCTTTTGTCCTTGGAACAATCACATCTCTAAAATCCATTGTTTTAGATGGAAATCCCATGAAGTCAATCAGGAGAGATATCATAATGGTAATCAAACACTCTTTAAAACAGGAAATCAAATTGATTGTGTATTCCAGATGAAAATAAAGTGCTTTTTTTTTTGGTAATTATACTCATAGGTAATACAGAAATTAAATTCTTGCTTGCATTTATTTCAGAGAGGAACTGTTGAACTAAAGAAATATCTGTGTAGCAGGATCGAGAGTCCCCAGCCAGTGGAGTCTACCCAGAAAGGGATTCAGAATGGGGGGGACACTGGCATTGTGGGAGGGACAGGGGAGGGGCTAAACGCTCACGACATCAAACAGTCCAAAGCCTTTGACTACAGGTATGGTATAAACAAAAATTACCGATACTTTAAAAAAGGTAAAAATCACAATTGTAATGAGCCATAGAATTTGACACTAAACAAGTTCCCAGGACTAATCAAATATACATGGGCATATATATAATATATAAATTACAGTACTAGTCTTGCCAAAAACTGTATGGACGCTAAAGACAAGCTACTTGTATTTATGTCAACTTTATATATTAGAATATCATGATTTGCAATTTGCAGAGGAACTAGTAAGTTGTAAGAAATTGTTTCCAATCCTTTTGATTATCGTCAATGAGATATGCTCGAAACAGCTGGCAAAAGTAATTTTCCCTCTCTGAATTAGAATTTTTAGCGAGGATTTAATATTGGCATTATTAGCGACAGTGTTGAGGTTACTAAAACTGAATATCGCTAATATTTATTCCATATCGGAGGTAATAGTTACCTTTCTTGGAATTATAAAGTTGCTAGAATTAGATGTTGCTAAGTATATGTACCCATAATCATGGACAAATTGCTAAATTTGTGTCTCACTAAAAATACCACTTTTACGGTATATCATTCAAATTGGCAAAAGAAATTTGCTTTCAATAGTTAGGTATGTTTTATATTTTTCTGTATACATTTTTTCAGTAATAAAAAGGCCAGCTCAGTACCAGATGATGTGTGGGAAGTTGCCGTGAAGGCAGGGGTAATTAGTGTCAACCTAAGCAAGAACCAGTTTACAGACCTCCCATCAAAGTATGATACACTATATTGCTATTGAGCATTTATTTATAATTGAATGTTAAAGAAACAAATATTAGCTTTATGGGAGTTTATACTAGGAATATGCACACGAAATGCAACACAAGACTCCAATTAATTTTCAGAGGGGTATAAAAAGGACATGTAGTATGCAAGGATATGTATAATATTAATACGGGATATCGGAACTAGAAAATTTTGGAACTCTTCAGAAAAAGAAGTTACGAAAATTAAGCATCACTTGGGCAACTCTTACATACAAAATAGTGAGGGCTAAAGATGACTCATTTCTGGTACAAAAATATCTACCTGGTTTGTAAGTTATTTTGCACAATGTTGTAAGTGAATGTCCTAGTACCAAAAACATGAGTTATTGGATTAAATTTCTGATGTTAAAAGTGAAGATAAAAAAAAAAAATTATTTCCTCTATGTACGTAAAACTATGTGGATATTTACTTAGAGATTTATTTTCTCGAGTCACTAAAACAACCAACCGCAATAAAATGATATAAATAATCACAATTTATGCATCCCCAGATACGTACATACAGTGTTCAACATGTAGCCCCACCCACCCACCCACCCGTTTTCTTGACAAGTGACGTACTTATCGTGTTATTATCATATACAATGTTTGTTGTTTAGTACATGCAAAGATCGATTTATTAGCTGGTCACTTGTTATAATGGCGATAAGAGGTAGTAGAAATGCAAGCATTGAACTCGTACATGTACCGAAAAGTAACCCCCCCCCCCCCCCCCCCCTTTGAGTTTACCTCTCAACTTTCAAAATCGATGCTTAACTGTCCCTGAACTCACTATATCTGATAATAATTATTAATAACTTGGTGCTTGTCTATTGAAAGTTGCCCAAGTTAACGCAGAAAACTTGATCTTGTTGAGCATACTAAATATTAAAACCACGACGGAATCGGAGACGAAATAATGGTTCCGATATTCCATATTAGATAAATAACAAAGAGAGAATCCAAGTCCGCTGTCCAATCTTATTCAATGTTAAAGTAAAAATAATGATAAAACAGGAAGTAGGTATTAGCTCTGCCCTAGCTGTAGAGATGCTGTATCTGTTGAACACAATGTCAGTACATGTCAGAAAATGAAAGTCACACCGAAAACAATAGAGCTCTAGTTCTCTCTCTGTAGGGAAAACAATAGAGCTCGAGCTCTCTCTCTATCTGTAGGGAAAACAATAGAGCTCTAGTTCTCTCTCTGTAGGGAAAACAATAGAGCTCTAGTTCTCTCTCTGTAGGGAAAACAATAGAGCTCTAGTTCTCTCTCTGTAGGGAAAACAATAGAGCTCTAGTTCTATCTCTATCTGTAGGGAAAACAATAGAGCTCTAGTTCTCTATCTGTAGGGAAAACAATAGAGCTCTAGTTCTCTCTCTATCTGTAGGGAAAACAATAGAGCTCTAGTTCTCTCTCTGTAGGGAAAACAATAGAGCTCTAGTTCTCTCTCTGTAGGGAAAACAATAGAGCTGTAGTTCTCTCTCTGTAGGGAAAACAATAGAGCTCTAGTTCTATCTCTATCTGTAGGGAAAACAATAGAGCTCTAGTTCTCTATCTGTAGGGAAAACAATAGAGCTCAAGTTCTCTCTCTAACTGTAGGGAAAACAATAGAGCTCGAGCTCGAGCTCTCTATCTGTAGGGAAAACAATAGAGCTCAAGTTCTCTATCTGTAGGGAAAACAATAGAGCTCTAGTTCTCTATCTGTAGGGAAAACAATAGAGCTCTAGTTCTATCTCTATCTGTAGGGAAAACAATAGAGCTCTAGTTCTCTCTCTGTAGGGAAAACAATAGAGCTCTAGTTCTATCTCTATCTGTAGGGAAAACAATAGAGCTCTAGTTCTCTCTCTATCTGTTGGGAAAACAATAGAGCTCAAGTTCTCTCTCTATCTGTAGGGAAAACAATAGAGCTCTAGTTCTCTATCTGTAGGGAAAACAATAGAGCTCTAGTTCTCTCTCTCTATATGTAGGGAAAACAATAGAGCTCTAGTTCTCTATCTGTAGGGAAAACAATAGAGCTCAAGTTCTCTCTCTATCTGTAGGGAAAACAATAGAGCTCTAGTTCTCTATCTGTAGGGAAAACAATAGAGCTCTAGTTCTCTATCTGTAGGGAAAACAATAGAGCTCTAGTTCTCTATCTGTAGGGAAAACAATAGAGCTCTCTCTCTCTCTCTATCTGTAGGGAAAACAATAGAGCTCTAGTTCTCTCTCTATCTGTAGGGAAAACAATAGAGCTCAAGTTCTCTCTCTATCTGTAGGGAAAACAATAGAGCTCTAGTTCTCTCTCTGTAGGGAAAACAGTAGAGCTCTAGTTCTCTATCTGTAGGGAAAACAATAGAGCTCTCTCTCTCTCTCTATCTGTAGGGAAAACAATAGAGCTCTAGTTCTCTCTATCTGTAGGGAAAACAATAGAGCTCTAGTTCTCTCTCTATCTGTAGGGAAAACAATAAAGCTCTAGTTTTCTCTCTATCTGTAGGGAAAACAATAGAGCTCTAGTTCTCTCTCTATCTGTTGGCTTATGTTTTACAGTCTGATACTTCTGGAGTCGACTATGAAGGAGTTTTACTTTGGTTTTAACAAAATAAGCACGCTGAACCCTGACATAGGACTGTTTCTCAGGCTAACTACGCTGGACCTCCGGTAAAGGGATTCAGATTCTTATCATGAATTGTATAAGCATGTGACTTTACAGAATCTCATCTTGAATTTGATCATTTAATAACACATATAATTACATTGTATATTTGATTACGTAGTATATATAACTATGCAATACATTCAATTACATATATATACGGTAACGAAATGACTGAATCATTATGTCACACCTCTTCATCTCTGTCTACAGGAACAATGGACTATCTGATTTACCAAAAGACATGGAGTCCCTGCAGGACATGAGGGAAATAGTTCTGTCTTGTAATCGGTAATATGTGTAGATAATGCCATTACTGAACATGTCAGAAATTGATTCATATATATGCTCCTGAATTAAAAATGTGAAGCATGTTCTTCTTCATGAATATAGCATCATACTGTACAAGTACTTTCTATAATTGTAAGCATTTAGCTTTAAACGTTTTCCTAAAACCAAGATTCTTGTAAAAAGAAGTTATTTTTAGTTACTGGTACAATTTTAGTGAAGTTATTATTTAGTGACTTTAAACTTTTCCTCAAAACTAGACTTGTTGTACATAAAAAATAGTTATTAATATGGTGTAATAATTTGATAGATTCACCACCCTACCCTCACCATTGTATGAGATGAAGAAACTAGAGATAATATTTGCTGACAACAACAAAATAACAACGATAGATGCTGCTGGAATTAAAGGCCTGCCAATGCTGGCCACATTAGATCTACAGAATAATAACATCGAACAGGTGCCCCCAGAACTTGGACAATGCACACAGATCAAGTAAATATGTCTTCTACGCAAATTTACATACCAACAGTTTTATAGTTTTGTTTAATTTGAATCGGTTTCGAGAAGATGGTATGTTAATTGCTTTAAAAAAGTGGAATATTATGCAAGAATCTTGATATAGCGTAGATTTAAGTTTGTACAAACATACCTCCAATGCAGTACCACACTGTATTAGTATCTAAATTAACAGGGTTCATATTTCAGCACCTTTGGTTTTGATGAAAGAGTGCTAATCTATGATCTGCACTAATTTATGAAATGATAATCTGTTGAAATTTATTGCACCACACAGTAGGTCTATTTTAGTGCAATAGCTTAAGTACATGCATACTTTCATATGTGCATATACATCATAATATTCAAATCATTAAAGCTTTCTCTACTTTGTATTATGGGAGGGGGGATCCATATTCAATATTAACTAATTTTTCTTTCCACTTAGTTCATGAAACTCACACTGAATTTCTTGAGATATTGGTGCATTTTGTTAACTCTGGGTCAGAGATCTACTAGGGGTCATCCTTTAAAAAAAAATTCACAAGAAAATAGTTTGGTGGACTAAGACTATTTTCCTAGCCATCAAGCAGCAAAACCGCTTTAATTTATTATACCCCCGCAACAAAGTTGTGGTGGGGGTATACTGGAATCGGGTTGTCCGTCTGTAGACGCAATGGTTTCCCTGCT
>NC_079167.1:10884401-10911901 GCF_947568905.1 Ostrea edulis | reverse complement strand
AGGAGTATTGAAATATTCATTATAAAATTGTTATGAACTGATATTTTCGTCCAGTTGTCTTTGCAGCAAAACTAGCTTGCAGGTTGGAGAAAATCATGATAGAAAACCAGAAACCTCTCTGACTGGTTCATCATATATATATTTTTCAGAGCAGTGAGCTTCAGTTCCACAGCTCTGATATTCATTGCTATAATTCTGGGTTTTTTTTTGCCATATTTATATTTCACACTAGAGTATTCCAAAACCACAACCTCTAACAAGGCTCTCCAGCTTCCCTTCTCATCTGCAGACCAACCTAAATTTAATCAGTCGTTAAACCTATCTTTTGAGAAAATTTGAATGAAATACAAGCTGCAGTTTTTATTTGGTCTGGGTCCACAAGTAAACACATGTACAAAAATACTTATAATCACATACAGAAAGAGGACCTAAATGATGACTGCCTTGGAGGAGGTAAATATATATATATTGTTCCTCAGACTAACCTTGTATTTCTTGAGCCAAATACAGCAGGGCTGCTGATATAGTGTCATCTGCATCAGTTCTGTTGGACCTGGTTAATGCCTGTCGACAGAAAGAAGACAATCAAAAAAAGGACTTCACCCATAACTACTGTACCTTTGTGTGAATTGTGTCTTGCTCTTCTTTGACTGTGAAAGGTTTTGATATGATTTGGGAACTAGAATATCATACGTAACAGTGACCATTATTCATGGAGACTGACTCACCTGAACTGCAATTCCCGTCGTGTATGTGTCCCCAAAGCTACCATTCGTAAACATCGACATCAAGTAATTCTCTGCCCGGGTTATTGTGGGGTAATACATGGTATCGTTTAGACAGGATAATGCCATATGAACCAAGCTGGCCTCAACTATAATAAAAATTCCTATGTAGTGTGTATCTTTGTCTCACCATTGATCAAGATTGAGAGAAACCACTTTTTATTTTGAGCCCCTCCCACTATTGCTTGGTTTGGCCTATGTTAGCGTTGAATAAACAAGAGGACTAGCTTGTTGGATTGATACATTTCATTACAACCATATAGATGTATGCTCCAGCTTACCTACAGATGTAAAAGCAGAGTTATTCTGCAGCACGGTGATTTGGCTTGACATTTTCATTTCCTCAGAGACACACTTTGCTAAAACTAACATGGCTGTGGCATCACGGCGGGCACTGTAGAAATTATTGAATGCATTGTACTGGTTGTTCAGAATGGTCATCAGATTGTAACCATGGAAGTCTTTGGGGTCTATGCATGCTGCTCTCAGTGCGATGATATATTTTCCCAATAAAGACCTCCCCCATGTGATGTCATTGAGGGCTGGATTCCTGGAGATCAAGTTAATAGGAAGTTTTACTAAGGGATCTATTCGTAATTATGTTGAGTTATACTGGACAATTAAGTGCGTACATTAGTAGATTAATTGCTTTTGATTTACCTCATCAATGCAGAAAGGAGATCATATTCCACACTCTTGGACAAAGTGTTGAAGTCACAGTTGCCCGGGCGATACATCGACATTCGTCCCAGTCTAAGGCCTAGCATGGCGTCTGCATTCTGTTGGTTCATCCACCCCATTGCAGTCTTCTGGTTGTCTTTTAACCATTTCTCCCCATTACTAATGGCATATTCAGCACCTGTGTGACATTCATGTCTATAGAATGTGTTCCTGAGAATTCTCTCTCTTAATAACTGAAATCTGAAACATTTCCTTACTTGTTGGGTATTGTGGCTGGACCATTTCATAATCGCTGGTGTCACTGGGAGGGTTGGCTGTAATAGATTGTAAACGTATGTTTACCTATTCTGAAGCATTGTATATTGTTATATTTATATGTATGATTTGCCTACACTCGGATTTAAATCAATATGAGAGATTTGCAATTTTAGAAACCTACTCTGTAGCTTCTTAGTCCAGAATGTTGGGACAAACATTCTTCTCTATTTTCAGACTGGGGAGCTACAGTTCTTGGACTGGTTTTTGACTCAATATAAAGGAAATATAGGCCAGAAAGAAACCTTGATGTATGATCAATAACTACATGCACAAGCTGCACTTAAAGACTATATAGGAACCTTAGTATAGACATACCACACTTACAGACTATATAGAAACCTCAGTATAGACATACAACACTTACAGGTTATATAGGAACCTCAGTATAGACATACCTCACTCACAGACTATATAGGAACCTCAGTATAGACATACCACACTTACAGACTATATAGGAACCTCAGTATAGACATACCACACTTACAGGCTATATAGGAACCTCAGTATAGACATACCTCACTTACAGACTATATAGGAACCTCAGTATAGACATACCACACTTACAGACTATATAGGAACCTCAGTATAGACATACCACACTTACAGGCTATATATTGACCTCAATATAGACATACCACACTTACAGACTATATAGGGACCTCAGTATAGACATACCACACTTACAGACTATATAGTGACCTCAGTATAGACATACCACACTTACAGACTATATAGGAACCTCAGTATAGACATACCACACTTACAGGTTATATAGGGACCTCAGTATAGACGTACCACACTTACAGGCTATATAGGGACCTCAGTATAGACATACCTCACTTACAGACATTTACTGAACTCTATACTTATAGACAAGTTAGATAAACATTTACTGAACTCTATTCTTATAGGCAAGTTAGATAAACATTTACTGAACTCTATACTTATAGGCAAGTTGAATAAACATTTACTGAACTCTATACTTATAGGCAAGTTAAATAAACATTTACTGAACTCTATACTTATAGGCAAGTTAAATAAACATTTACTGAACTCTATACTTATAGGCAAGTTAGATAAACATTTACTGAACTCTACACTTATAGGCAAGTTAAATAAACATTTACTGAACTCTATACTTATAGGCAAGTTGATTAAACATTTACTGAACTCTATACTTGTACACAAGATAGGATAAACATTTACTGAACTCTCTACTGACAAATGTATAGGCAAGTTGATTCATTTTAAAACATTTTACACTCATAAGCTAGATATCATCAACATGCACCAAACATGCCATATTTACAGCCTAGAAATCAGTAACATTAACCAATCATGCTTTACTTACAGGCAACAATCATCAACATTTATTGAATATGCTCTCCTTGCATTTACTGGGCATGACTAATTAAGATTTACTGAACTTGTTCAATAAGCTAAGTATCACCAAAAGTTCAGAACATGATATGCCAACATTTGCTGAATGTGCTATATTTACAGGCTAGACATCCTAAATATTTATTGAACATGCTATACTTACAAGCTAGATAGGAAATGAGAGCTATGATTAAACCCAGGCATGCTACCACCATCACAATGAGGCAGAACCTTTCCATGTTCCGTCTGCTTCCTTTCCTCTGTATCAAATCTGAAATGTAATCGCATGCCTTTATAATTACGAATTTGGAACTAGTAGATGCAGCTATGGAAGAAATCAAGGAAGAGGACGGAAAAGAATGCCGAGGAAGGATTGGAGAGTTTACCTTCGCTGTCCTTCACCATTTTGGAAGATCCCTGCAAAAGAAGAAAAGAGAGAGCTATATGATTGCATAATGACTGATTGCATATGGAGCTTCAAATTAACATAAAACTCAAATAATTAAAGATTTCTTTAAATTCTTTAAAGATGTCTTTGATTATTTGAAGATATTACCCATTTATTGGATTTGCACAGCAAATCATTTAAAAATGTCTTCAAATGATTAATGGCATCTTCAATTCTGAATTATTGTGCACATTTTAAAATGGAATTGTTAATAGCATTAATTATTCTTCTGAATTTATAAGCACTATATGAATGAATTGTTGCTCTCTTCAAATGAATTGATGGTATCAACAATTGAATTGGGGTACACTACAATTCAACTGAAGAGAGCAAGAATTCAATTAATGCGCATAATAATTGAATTACTGCTCTCTTAATTGAAATCTAGTGTACATTGACGCATGCAAGAATTGAATTATTGTTCTTTTCAACTGAATTAATGATATCATAATTCTTTTTATAATAGCAACCATCTAATGAGCGATAATTCAAATGAATTAAAGAGATCATCGAATCATTTATACCATACTCCAAATTAGATTTTGCGAGCAATAATTCCACAACATTGATGCACGCATCAATTGAGTTGATGAGAGCAATTATTGAATTGATGCGTGCATCAAATCAATCATTGACCTTATCATTTAAATTAATGCATGCATCAAATCATTTATTGTTGTCATCAATTGAATTAATGTGCGCATCAAATCAATTATTGTTCTCATCAATTGAATTGATGCGCAAAATTAAATTATTGCGTGCAATAAATTGAATTGATGAGAGCAATAATTGATTTGATGCGCGCATGGATTCAACTACTGGGCGCAAAATTTGATCTGATGATATCTTCAAATAATTAAAGATACCTTCAGTTAAATGAGTTTATGTTAATTTGGCACTCCATAGTTGCATGTATTAAATCAGTTGATGGACCTTTGGTCCAATGTAGGAAATAGACCGAGAACGAGCGTTGTTTTCTGTGGTGTGGCAAATTACATTCTCGAGAATTGGGAATTACAGGTAAAAGACTCATCCCAATTTAACAGTTTACAACTGGATAAGAAAAAAAAGATGAAAACAACTTTTTGCTAAAGTGATATTGTGAAATACATCTTAACCCAACCCCCCTCACCCTGAAGGAGAAAAATGTGGATTTATTCAGTGCTTCACAATAGGCACTCGTAACCTTGCCTAATGGATACAACCTTGTAAAGTCGTGAGAAAGGCATTTTAAAAGAACACAGGTAACTGGATTCATCAGGCATTCATAGCGAATATAAATACATGTATTCAGGTAAAATCGGAGTTGAATAAATGGGGAAAAACTTTATCTTTACCCATTGTTTGCATGTACACCTAGAACACGACAATTTCTATTTTTTTGTTTCAACATATGTAAGTAATCCTTAAATCCGTTTAACTTGTCACCTTAGAAGTCCTAACTTTGGCACGACCCTGCCCTGACTGATTTAAAAACGTTTATTTCCTCCTTTCTATAGCTGTCCACCAATGTACATGTATATATATCACGTTATACCCAAATAAAAATCTGTATAAAACTAACTAAATAAATAAAGTGAGATTTCCTACCTGAGTCTGCCTGAAGAAATGCCACGCCCGTTCTAGCCGTAACCGTATTTCTGTACAAAGTGCAAATACTGTATTCGTTATTTTTTAAAGGTGTTTGGTCTATACCCACCGAAAATCACTGGAACGTAACATGAATTTAAACTTCACTTTGTGTGCAGACCGGTATCCTGAGGTAGTTGTGCATATCGGGTACCAGGGCATCACAATTCAAGTTTTTTATTCAATATAAAAAAATGTATGAAAAGATCGATTTTTTAAAAATTGTATTTGACGAATTACCCCCACTCCCCCAACAGGTATACATAGCACCATTTTGAATCCCCCCCCCCCCCTCCGAATATATTTAGTGTACATACTAGTAAGTGCTTTAAAATAAATTTGTTTAGACGAAAGAAGAAAAAACTACAAAGTAAGTACAATTATACACAAATGAGGATCTGTCTAGCATATCCTCCAATCCTGTTCCAATGTCAAAACTTGAAGTATACATCACATACTGTTTATAAGATATCCATGATTTCGAAAGCAGTCTATGCCCCAGGATCACATAACTCTTAAGTTGTACAGCTATTACATGTATAACTACACGTAGATAAACAGGTCCAAAATAATATGGCTGTATCATTCATAGCGTGCTACACCTGTATTCACTTCAGAAATAAATTTCATTTTTGAAAATTCATGAGGGCATGAATTGCGACGCTTTCCGCCAGCGTACAGGTCTATGAAGCGCACTTCCTGAAAAGTATACTGGCGTGAAGCGTTCCTGTTCACACCTTCATGTATTATAAATTTTTATATTTACATTTACTTTCATTTTTTCCCGGAATCCCAGCCGTTAAGTTAGTCATATAATATTTATCTAAGATTCACACGCACGATGTTCACATTCATGGAGAAATGGATCATTTCAGTTGGTAGAGATATAAAAGCAAAACATCGGAAATGTACACTGTAGATATAGACGTCTGCTTTCTGATACCGACCTCGAAAAACAAATACGGGAAAAGAAACCTGTGATTTGTACTCATCTCGGTTGAGATTCGGCTCGGTTGAATATTTGGACTGACGCCTTCATCGGTGAAATATTCAGCCGAGTCGAATCTTAGCCGAGATAAGATTTGTACATGTGAGCAAACTATTTTCGCAAGCCAAGAGTTTTCGGTCCCCTTCGCTTCTTGCAAACATGCGAACACTCGTGCAGTAATTCCCTGCCCTTGTACTTTGAATGATCTGATGCTTAGTTACCCTAATGTGAAAGAATTTTTAAATTCGTGAATGTAATTTTTTGAAAAACATTATCACTTTGAAAAGCCCAAATCTCTCAAAACCATAACACAACCATCTTCGCAAGCCAAGTGTCCGATTCGCTTACTCTGAGAGTAAGCGAATCGGACACTTGGCTTGCGAAGATGTAACACAATATCATTATCAATATGTGGATGGGAGAGGGGATAGTAGACCCCTCCTCCCCCGTTCCACGATTCTTCGTATGTTTTATTGTAATATAATTTAACATGGATCGAGCTTACGTTCTAAAAACTTTAACCGCCCTCTCCCTATAAGCATGGTAATAGCATAAATACATGTATTTCATAATATACAAATGATTGTTTTACAGTCCAGCGATGTAAAAGAACTTCAATACCCAATATGTAATTTTTATTTGAATGCTTGTAGATAATGTATGACCAGCATAAAATCATTCGTGTAAAACAGTAGCATACAAATGAATTCTTCCCGTCTCACTCAATCGTCGTAGTCGGCCTCCTTCCGTCTTGAGAGACGTTAGCTGCACCAGGTTGTGTCAGATCTGGTGGCTGTGAAGGCCAATGTGGGAGTGACAGTCTTTGCTGCAAAGGCTACAGGCGTGGATTGTCACCGTCTGACCTGTGAAGCTGGACTTGCGGGTGGGTCTCTTCTTCAGGCATGCAGTCGATGCACTTCTGCTCAGCTTGCTTGGTGCCGCTCTGCACAGTGACCCTTTAAGAGTCCCGGGATCTTGCGAGGCTTTCCCACAACTGCGTGTCGATTCCATCACTCTTCATGTCCCTTTTGCAGGTGTCTTTGAAGCGCAGTCTGGGGAGGCCTTGGGGTCTGGACACCCCCCCCCCCGAGTGCTCCCCATATAGCAGATCCTTAGGCATCCGGCCATCCTTTATTCTGCAGACGTGGCCTAGCCAGCGGAGGCGATGCTGACTCAGGAGGCTGTAGATGGTGGCATCTTAGTATTCACCTTCAGGTTGTTGTTGGCCCACACTCTCTTGTGTAGCTTTGACATCACCACGGCTGCTTTGGCGATCCTGGAGTTGATCTCTGGCTCTAGAGAGAGGTTTGCACTGATAGTGGACCCCAAGTACTGAAGTGAATTATACTTGAAATGTCACCAATATATATGCTCAGGGGTGGAGTCTGTTCTCTGTCCCATCACTTTAGTCTTTTTTATGCTGATTGTGAGACCAAATTCATCGCACGCCAGAGCGAAGCGGTCAATCAACCTTTGGAGTGCTTCTTCAGTGTGCGTTGCCAAGGCATCATCGTCGGCAAAGAGGGCCTTCCTGATGGTGACATGTCTGTTCTTGGTCTTGGCACACATCCTGACCTTGGTGTGGTGCATTTTGCGTGGGATGAGGTGGATCCTGGAGCGGGCTAGGATGTGGTCCGTATCGCAATCAGCACTATGCATGCTTCTGGTGTTCTTCACATTGTTCCGGTCCCTCCTCCTGGTCAGTATCATGTCGAGCTGATGACAATGCTTAGCTCTTAGACGGCGGCATGACACTTTGTGTCTATATTTGTGCTGGAAGGCGTTTGTCACAGCCAGGTTGTTATAGGAGCACAGCTTAAGAAGCCCAATCCCATAATGTCCGATGATTGAAGGCCAGCTACAAAGTCCGCACCAACTCTTGCGTTGAAGTCCCCCATGATGAAGAGTGCTTCTTTGTTGGGTATGGTACGGACGATAAAGTCAAGGGCATCATAGAACTGGTCTTTCTCTTCTACAGTGGAGCTCAGAGTTGGGGCATTGGCGCATACAAAATTGACTGCATCCGCACCTGTAGCCATCTGCAGGATCAGGAATCTCTCTATCCCCCCTTTTGGAGGTTCTATACTGGACAGCAGGTAGTTCTTCACTGTGAAACCCACGCCGTGAATCCTGGGTTCGCCTGCCTTCTTCCCCTGCCAGAAGAACGGGTAGTTTCGTTCACGCAGGGATCCGTCATCTGCCAGTCTCGCTTCTTGTAGTGCAGCTACATCGATGCAGAGACGGGGGAACTATCTGTCAATGACGGCGGCCTTCCGTAGGTCATCCATGGCCTACGTGTCACTATTGAAACAGGGACATAGGGATCTCACGTTCCAGCTGGTAATTCGAAGAGCTGGAGTCTTCTACTGATATTTTTGTTGTTTGCCTGATGCTGGGTTTTACAACCTGCCTGTCGATTTTGTCTAAGTTCCATGCACTCAATGAAGCGAGCAAGTTGTGGCGGGGTAGTACCTAACTGCCCAAGGACTGCCCAGGTAAGGCGGGCGGTAACTACCCAATAGAATCTGAAAATTCCTACCACCATCAGGAGCAACCCCTAGCGCCCGGCTCTACGCCAAACGAGCCTGGGCTTATCACTGTTAACTGCTGCTCCCCGTGTTGTGCCTACGCTGGTATAGCGAAGCTGGAGTGACCTCTCCAGGTGCAGACCTGGGCACGTGATATAGAGATCCTGAAGTGCCCAGTCGCTAGGACCCCCCTCTCGGCGTTGCTGGCAAGGTCCGACGGATAGGCTAGCCGATACAGTCGGTGTCATCGCAGCTGTAGGAGTTGCCAGATAGTGTAGTAGTGCTTAACCAACCGCCTAAGAGGCTTCACTTCTGATTTTCTGTTGGGGTTGACTGCCCTAGCCCTGAACTCTCCCGATCCATCCACGAAGCAGTGGAGCTATTTGACCCATAGCTGGGGTCTGGATTGTGGGCACCAGGGCACTCTATACATAGGCATATACCATGACATTTTGAGTACTATTTTTCAAAATAAAATAAATTCCCAGACAACTCAGCATTTCGTTACACCACAATTCCATTTCGTTATTTTGGGGTGAGGGCTCCCAATTAACATACCTCAAATAACTAAAGATAGATCTAATTATTTGAAGATATCATAAATTCAATTATTGCGCTCAGTAATTGAACTGAGGTGCACATAAAATCCTCCTAGGCACAAGATCCCACCTCTGGTATATATCCAGGGGTCCGTGTATGCCCAACTCTGTAGATCTACCGGTATTTTGTATTCCTTAAAGGAGTTATGAGATTGATCACTGTTCGTTATCTTAACCTTTCATCAATTATTAGTATTCATCAATTGAAATGATGTGCGCATGAAATCAATCATTGCTCACATCGAATGAATTGATGCGTACATCAACGTGGTGTAGTTATTGCTCGCAAACATTAATCTATATTGGAGCTCGGTATATATGGTATCTTTAATTCAATTGAATGATTGTTCATTGTTTAACGTCTCCTCAAGTCGTTGAAAATGCATGGAAGCCTAATGTGTTAATGTTCCCAAATGGCAATAGATGTTCATCGCATTCCAAAATGAAAGGACAGTCGCAAATATAAAATCTAAAAATTAATTTTGTGGGAACGAATATTCAGAGGAAGTCTAACCCACCTGTCCTAAACTATTCTCTTTAGAAAAGTGGAAAGGCATAGCCTACATCCACTTCTCTTTGCAAACCTTTATGTCTTCAAATGGTCTTGATTCTGGAAAATGAGTAAATTATGCCGGAACCGATGACGTTTCATACTTCGACCGACGTTTCGACTCAAATATGGCTGGATTTACTTAACAAACACGTTATTTCCACAACTTTAACATGAATGCAACTGACATAAAGAAACTAACACTTACTTGCTATTAACTGTGGATGTAGGCTATGCCTGTCCACTTCTCTAAAGAGAATAGTCCTAAACCAGTCACCGCAGAGGTTCAAGCTTCCGGATAAATAATATTTTTATCGATGAATCTGATTAAAATGATAAACATTTGATAACATTTCTTTTACGTCCCATTGGATATTTCTCACTCATATACAGACGTCATCAGCTGTAGGTGAAGTGCCACAAATTTAGACCCATGTATGGCGCTCAGGGCTGTAGCGGTGGGGGTTCTTTAACGTGCCAACGCCTGTCGTGACACGGAGCCTTGGTTCGTATGGCTCATCCGGAAGAACCTTCTAAATACCGAGTGTTTGGCGAAGGAACAATTGCTACATCTATCAATGTTTACGCTTTAGGTTTGACACAACCAATGCCCGAGCGAGGCTTCAACCCACAACCTCTCGGTCACGACTGAGTCAATGCGACCGGTGTTGTATAGTAGCCTTTCATCCTAGCCATCCCCCCGGAAATGGATGTATAGTATAGTAGATCGGAAATGTGGCTATATAGTAGGATCCCCTTTTTTATAACCAGGTACCCCCGTAAACCCTATTATATAGTAGAACCCACCCCCCCTCCTCTTTTTATTCCGGTTATGTATACGGCGGACCATTCCCATATATATTCTTTCCATTCTGAAATTAATTCTTTTCTGGCTATTTATTTCTTTTATATCCTATATGCTACATGGAGAGTTGATTTCTGAATTCCCTTGATTGGATTTTTGGGGACATATTATTATCCAACGAACATCATTTCATTCAGTTGAATGTCATGTAAAACAATCATATACATGTACATGTATTTAGAATGTAAAATCGGAACATTTATTGTTGTAAAGTAGCGTCTATATATAGACAACTCAGAATTTGTTAGATAAACAGATTTGTAGTATTTATCGTACAAGGAATCAAAATTGTCTCTTTCCATTTGATTAGCACTATAACTTTTCATACAGAGAGTGGAGTAAAATTTAGATTCTAAAACTCTGTTGATTGCCTACCCCGGATTCCAAATTGCCTCTACTAAGGAATCAACTCGTTAGACATGATTCTTAATACCTCATTTGGAGAAAGTAAAGATTTTTCTTCTCTAGAACCACTGGGCCAATTTCAACCAAACTTGGCACAAAGCCACCTTGGGTAAAGGGGATTCAAGCTGTCAAATGCATGACGCAATAACCAAAATATATCATATATAAAAATATTTGCAGCTATTCCATATTCAACCCAAAATAACTTGTTTTTATCAATTCATTCTAATTAATTTCTGGAAACCCAAAATGAATCACTTCTATATTTTACCCACTGCCATTCCGGGGAGAACTTGTTGTAAAAACTTCGTATAAATCGTAATTTAATGTTTAATAATGAATAAAAATGAGACGTATTGATTACAGTTATCAACACTTATATCTATATATATTTTTAAAATCTTTTATTCAGAACTGTTATACATGTTATTACTCTATCGAAACAATAATTAATAATTAAACAAACAAAACGATTTCTCATTTCCCCATGCATACTTTCTAACACAACCACAAATAGATCTAGTGATTGATAATAATGATTCTCGATATATAATATGCGGTCTACTATACATGTACTTGCTGGATATTACAAAATATTTCTATCTATGTATGTAATGATTGAATGCATAATTTGTTTGTGTTATGGGGGATATGAAAACATTGGGAGGTTAATATTTTAAAAAAACCACCAAACAAATCCAAACTGCTTTCATACATATATCCATAATTTCATAATATTTGTTAACTAATTTTGATGATGAAAGAGTTCAATTCATAGGATAATCAGATACTGACAATAGCTTTAACGAATTATATAACTGTCCTAAAACATGAAAGAAAATACAAGTATTGAAAGGGGAAAAAAAGGATTCTAACATAATATTTATTTTTCGTTATTTGTATGAATGAAATGAACTATATGTATATTTATTCTATAAAAGTTCTCTGAAAACAAATGTGTGTAAAACATTCTGAGCATTTTCTAATCAAAGGCAGTTGTGTTTGACATTTAGGAACTTGTTGTAGCACTGGTGCATGAAAAAGACGAGCATGCATGTTTTTCCTGACAGGAAAAGATGTGTACAGATTACACTGTGTCCATAGCCTCGAAGTCGCACGGATACCTTGCGTCATAGTAACTGTCCAATGTCGTCACCACGTGACTGAAGGTCGGTCTGTCCTTGGGGTTAGATTCCCAACAATGCTCCATTAATATCCCATTGCTGAAAATCATAAAGTACATGTATCATTACCCCCTCTGCAATGAGTCGTTTATGTTGTAGCAGGTACATTATCTTCTATATACTTACGTTTCGGGACAGAATTCAGGGGTACTCATTCTATAGCCGTTTTTCACTCTCATTGGGATAGTTTTAGCATCAATTCCTGGGTATGGATTCTGTCCTGTAAATAAATCAACAAAGAAAAAATTATATAATCTATACAAAACTAGATTCCTCACTATCGACCAATATGCGTAGCAACCTTACCAGTGCTAAATATTTCCCAGATTACAACCCCAAATGCCCAAACATCACTCATAGAAGTACAGTTTTTCATAGACTCGTAACACTCTGGAGCTAGCCATTTAATCGGTCTTCTCTCCTGAAAAAGAAGATATTTCAGAAAAACAGCATTCATTCTAAGTACTGTCATTGTACAGCAGCACTGTCATAAAGACATAAAATGCGGATGTAGTCATGTTGTCACGTGTGAGTCATGTTGTCACGTGTAAGTCATGCTGTCACGTGTAAGTTATGTTATCACGTGTTAGCTAATATTGACAACTAGAACCTTGGCTGCGACCTTGTTCACTTCATTTTTCCCTTCCTCTGGAGTGGGTCCGAATCCTGCTACCCTAGGAACGAGGCGGGAGGTCAGAAGGATGTTTCTTGTCGCCAATCGTCTATGAACAATCTAAATTTAAATTCAAAATGCTTTTACATCGTTAAAGACTATACACATAATATTCATTTTTCGTCAAAAACTACCTTACATCAAGGAACTGCACTACGCTGCAAGTCTCTTGAAGATAATCTGATGTACTTTTCCCAAATACACGCATTTGAATGTAGACCGATTTTCCACCTACCTCCTTCTGTTCCAGAGCCTCCATCCCTTTTGCAATACCGTGAACCATTTTACAGAAGTCTGTTATAAGTTCGTCGGTGACCTTATTTCTGTGGTCTATCAGCCATTCCCGCAGCTGTCCAAGCTCACAATACTCCAGCAGCATGTATGGACCAACTATAGAGCATATAATTTCTGTCATTGTAAACAGCCCAATGTTTTTAACATAAATGATCGTTTCTTCAAGAAATACATCTATGTTTATTTAGATGGATTTGCTGTTGTTGATTGTTTTCAGAATTTCTTTCTATTATTTTCTAAAAGCACCCATTGATATACGACACACTGTTTTGACACTTACAGATGGGGTGGTTGAGGACTGATCCAAGGAAATGTATGATGTTCTCATGTGGTGGGACCTCAGTGGCGAAGAAACTGATTTTGGCCTGCAGAACAAGGCGGTCTTCCTGGGTGTAGTCCTCTGTAATGAACAATAGCTTCCATACAAGTTAAACGTCAGAAAATAGTTCACATGTACATCATTCAATCTGACATTACAAACAGTCTCCCTAAATCTATATATGCTATGCTTTACTGTGGTAGTTTTGCTCGCTGTTTTCTCGAGTGTATCATACCAAGTTGGATATATAAAATAGTGTTACTCATCAGATTCTCAAAGTTCACCTATTTACATGAAATGTACATTTTGCAGTCCATGCGAATTATACTGTAGAATTGATGCACCAAATGGACGAAACACATGTCCGTTTCTATAACTCCGCTAAATGCTTTGAAATAGAGAAAAGTAATCGATAGTTATTGCAACCTTTCAAGATTTTGGCAATAGCGGTATCTTTTTGGCACAGTTCCGCTAGATAGATATCAGCGAAGTCTCCCGATTTAAGTTTCCCCTTTAGTGATATATCATCGAAAGTGTACAACCATCCTTCGTTCTCGGAGAACACCATTTGACCAAAGTCGTAGATATCTTCGTCTTGAAAACGCCCACTGTAAAACCCAGTCTGAAATCAACCAATGAAATAAAAGACAGTGAGACCAATGAAATTCCATTAAAAGTTATAGCATATTGATATTTGAAACAACACATCGCCATAAAGGACTAGTTGCGAGAATAAGTATTTCTGGACCAGAAAAGGACTCGGTTCATTAACAGGTATTTCTGGCCCTGCAATATTGAAACATATTTTAATGACTTTATTATAAGTTTCGGTTAGTTCCATGTTGAAAAAGTCAAATTAAAAATTAAGTTTTGTATATTTTTAAAAATCTCATTCCTAGTTTGGAATATGGCATAATAAAGATTTTTTCCCCAGATTGCTTGAAACATGTCACGTTTCAAGCATTTTAACGCATATAACCCATGCATCGCAAAAAAAAAAAGTCTCGTATATAGCATCATTAAAATCCAAAATTTGATTAACATATCTCAATTTCATTGCGGTCGAACATGGCGCTGCTTTGAGAAACATTGAGTTTTTGCCAGTTGACAGAAAATGAAGTGAAATGCACAAAATTATGACGTCAAACATACTAAATTCATAATTCCTTACTAAAAATATTAGTTTTGTCTATCTCACCTACTTATCAGATTTTTGATGATAGCTTTTCCTTTAAAATTGTGATATTTTTAATTTTTGCTTGAAAATTGTCAAAAACGTCACCAGTATGATCTTTCACCAGATCAGTTGAAAGATAGCCGAGGAAACTGTACTTGTTTATCAAATTAGGAGTGCATTAAACTTTTAGTGTTGTTTTCTTTAAACTTGGCACACAACTATTTAAGGAGTCTTGATCCTGACAATCTTATTCCAGGTTAAGGAAAGAGTTTGCGGAGGACAACGTAAATAATATTTGACTGTTACAGCTAAATCTCTCTCTTTCCAAAGAAGTTTCTTTCTATGAGGGTAATGCTACTGACTTTGTAATGTACGAAAATTATTCATCTGTTAAATTCTTAAGTCCCTAATGATACTAGTAAGTTTTAATATATTGGTCTTTTTCAGATGGAATAATAAAGAATTAAGATTTCTTTACGTGCCCGGTTTTACAGATTTTCCAACATTTCCTCGTTTTTTATTTAAAAGAGTTCTCTATCTGCCCGGCTTTATGGATTTTGCAATATGATGATAACAGCCGCTCTTATATTATTAGAACAATGAACCCCATAGATACTATGGTGTACTTTGAGAAAGAAATGTTTTAGTTAGAACGAAATTCAGAAGTCAGAGATAATAGCAATTGTTATTTGGGTTTTCACAGAGGGAATTAGTGCATGGTATGAAAAACAGAAAATCGGACTGCTATGATGAAATCCATGAGTATCCAAGAGAGTGTATATATACATTGTATGTATATATATATATATATATATATATATATATATATATATATATATATATATATGCTCCATAGCGAAATCGCCATGTACGCATGTGTTCGGTATACCAATTCACAAAGTTGATCGAAAACTTCATTTTGCAGGCAGTGATAATAACTGTAGAAGCACATTGAAGTATAATCTCAAACCTTTCGTTTTCCCATCATCATGGTCACTGGTCTTTTGAGATACATAGTCAATCGACGTTTTGTTTCTGCATTTAAGTGTCCATTTCTCCATAGCAGGACGAAGATCAGAATGATACCCAACAGGATGGCGATTACTGCAAATCGAATAATACCGGGTGCTGGGTTTGTTTTATTGATAAGAAACAGTTAAATCATGATATTGCCTCCTCGTTATGGATTAAGGCACGTTGACTACATTCTGATATTATCTAGGTACGTGTAGGCAATTGTTATATCAATATTTACTCTTATATTGTAAATCGGATTGTATATTCATCAATGATGTACCTGCGCTGACGGCAGCGATCATGGCCACCGGAATAGCAGTCGGTGTCTCCACGGTCCAGGTTTCCAATAACTGTTGTTTTACTCCCGTATTGTTTGAAACTACATCAATGCAGTATTCTTTTCCTGCCTCAAGATTGGACAAGGTATACTCCGTTTTATCCGTCGGGAGAGTGACTTCTTGTGGCGGTTTGGATTTATCACAATCAACATATACGAAAATAGTGATGTAAGATGCCTTGTAACATGATGGAACATTTTCCCATGTAAACCTGAAACCGTCCGCAAAAGACTCTCTGTTCAGATTTCGTATCCCATCACCTGAGGCAGATAAGAATAGAGAGTATATTGAATTCTGTTAAGTTGAAGTACTAAGACTATACATTCAAAGAATTTCATGATATCTTATACTGAGTATGTAGTCTGCTTTCAGGTATCGAACATCATTCCCATCTTTCATCTCTGTGAAACAGCGCTGTCCAACGACTGGGGAAATACTTTCCTAGTCACCTCATTCCTAACAAAGTTATGTACTTACCACCATCAATTCCATCAAAGGATGTCAAACTGCTTAACTAGAAGATAAATGTAAGAAAAATTACTTTGTAAGACATAATTTTCATAAGAATTGCATAACCATACATATGAAATACATGTAATAGTTATTCCTTTATGATACTGAAGATAAAATTATTGACAGTTCCCTATTTATTGATTTATTGGTGTTTTATGTCCGTCTGCGAATCTCTTACTACTCATATTGAGACATTACAAGCTTTATGTGAAGTGCCACAAAATTTGAGGGTTCTTTATCGCGCTAACACATATACCCTAGCACGGGACCTCGGACTTTAAGTTCTCATCAGAAATACCCGCTACTTTAACTATCAATGCACAGTGCTTGGCGAAGGAAATGTTGCTACCTATAGGACTCGAACCTATAGCCACTACAGAAACCACGAATATACCACGACAGTAAATTATTGGGTGACCAAAATGAAACACAATACCTCGTGATACGTAACATTCCACGCTAACATGGCCTGATTGAAGGCTTCGATTTCTAGAATGAAACTGGCATTGGACAAGAGAGGTTTACTGATAGCCAGCCAACAGTTGTCAAAATCAAACTCCATGTTCTTCTTGTAACACTCTCCCATGGGTAGACAGTAGCAGCCATCACTGGTGGAACAGTCAGATAGCTGTAACAGAGGAAGCGAACTGAAGGGTTATTCACTAAATGCACATTCATACTTAGAACCCTTTATCTAGTTGATTTGAAATGTAAATAAGCAAACCTGGACTGGGTTGTTGCGGAAGTATCCCTCTTTATAGATCTCGTTTTGTTTGTTTTTATCTTTCAGTCGCCACTGTACCAATCGGATCCCACTGTGGACGTCAGAAGCTGTTATTCTAACGCTATAAAAGCAAGAAAATAGTTATCCTGCAATGTTTTTATTGGGTATCAAACACACAAGACAAGAAAGGAGTACACTGTATATTGTAAATGATACCTGCTCGAATATTCGTGTGTTCTGTTGCCGACATTTTTTGTAAATATGGCGTCACTCGATGTAGGTGGCGAGGCGTCAAAATTCACCCGTCTAGAAGCAGTCCTCGTGTTGTTAGTTATATCGCGAGCCCTGATAGAGATATTCATGCTGTCGCCGTCTTTCCACTCGTGTTCAAGAGTGTATTTACCATGGGTGATATTTGCAATTTTAATCCACTGGTTTTCCATGTTTCCACTGTTAGTTGCAGACAAGCAAGGTCGTGTAGTGGTTCCCTGGCTTGTCGTCACAACAGTGGTAGAATAATCCGTTTCGTTGGGGTTTTCAGGGTATACTGTTGAAAGAAAGGTGTCGTTGGAATTTTCAGGGTATACTGTTGAAAGAAGGGTGTCATTGGAACTCTCAGTCCCAGTTGTTTGGACGGTGGCTTCCGTGGTTGTTACATCAGTTGTACTTGTTTCATTGAAGTGGTGTGTGTTATTACTTGTGGAAGAATTTGAATAAGCGATATAAGTATAATATACTTCAAATTCAGTTATACCGTTAACGTGTTTTACAGCTGACACTGTTCTCTTTCCATAGTGATCGTCATAATCATCCTTCACATCTTTTACTATTTCACTCTTCAATTCTTCGATGTTACCTCCTCTGAGTTGAATTGGAAACGGTTCGATGGGTAACAAGAGGTGGTTTTCTAAATGGAAGGAGTTGATGAAGTAATCGTTCCACGTGACTTGTACAGTTAAACATTCTGATTGCCAACTGTAATTGCTGAGTCCTTCTGCAGTGGACACGAAGAGATTGCTTTCTGCAGTAATTGAGATTGTAGAATTTGGGTCATATATAGCAATTTGTCTTGCAAACTCCGAGTTATTTGCTTTGTCTGTAACTTGTAAGATGAATGAGTAAATTCCTGAATCTGGTGGTGTGAACTCCGAGAAGGGAAGACTAGATATATTTCTCTCTTCGTGGTAGAACGGATCCATCGGTGCTTCTTCGGTCAATGTATCAGAATGCAGCTTTTTCTTTAATTTATGTACTTCTAGGGAGTATTTTTTAATTCCAGAAGGAATATCACGCCATCCATCAACATCGAATGTGAAGGGATCCTTTAAGTAGCAAATATTTATTTTAAAACCATTAGTTCCCTTAATGATGTACAAACCATGTGTTTGCAGATTCAACACAAATTATCAATTAATTTATATCATGAATTCATGGATGTTATAAAATGAACTTTGAACCATACAATACCTGTTGCAATCAAGTAAACTAAATTCAAACACATTCCTTGAATACAAATCTATACCGGGTATTTGAAAAGGCCATTACTTTCATGTCCCTGTTACAAAGTTATGAGTTTTGCGGTAGCGTATAATTATTATCTGTCATGGGACATTTTGTTTTTGGGTTTTATGGGTATTATTCCCATGTGGAAAATATCGTTACACAGTCATTTTTTCCCTTGTTTTGCAGAATTGAGCGTTACAATTTGAATATTTTTTACATTATGTAGTTATGTGTTTCTAAATCTGTGGAGTTTGTACTTTTTTTAAAAAACGGGCATATATTTTAGTCCTGGTTCTGTTCCAATACTTTATTCAGACTCTTACCTTACTTGCATCATTCGGTATTTTCATTGGTAATAACTGTGTTGTACAATTATTAGATTGCAAACAGTGCTTAGGCTTTGAAAAATCAAACATGATGTTAATGGATTTCTCAGACATCGCTCGGTGATATATTTCTCGCCTCACAAAGTGTGTCTGGTTCCACACATTTCTATAGCCACCGACTTCTGCAACTGCCAGTATCTTTAGACTGAAATATATTTAACATTTGTTGTCATGTAATAAGTTTTATACTTTATTTTATGACTAAAAAATTCCGAGCTTTCTGATTGGCTGAGATCTAACAAACTAGAAAACTCAGCATCGTGTCCCCCCCCCCCCCAAATGGACCAAAAACACGTGGGGATTTTCAAAGGATTCGATTGTTTATCTTTTTTATTGTCCAATGAAAACTTCTGTCTCTTATGGACTTAAGTTCTTGTTGTAAACAAAGATGGCCAATGATATATCATTTCGTAAGCTCTAATAGTTATGTTTTATGAATTCTTCAATCATAAGGTAAAAAACCTCGCATGTCTTATCACTTTTCACTAGGTCTTGCACTCTACCTGTAAACAATGATGGCAGACAACGTATTGTTTCATGGGCTGTTATAGCCAGTTTCCGTTATTAAAAGTTATCATGCTTATGATAAAGCAATCAATGGCATCTTCTCCGTCTACACGATGCTTAGCTACTCTTGAACTACTAATCAGAGACGCAAACAGATCTACTAGGCTCAGTGAATTTTCACTTCTCAAGTAGATAAGGCATCGTACTGACCTTAAACATATCAACAATTGTATAATATTGAATGGACTTACTTGTCCCCGTCTTCAATGATCCTGTTGAATTGATCGTATGAAATATTGCATTTCACGGGCTCATTGCTTGGTGAGGTATCATTGTAGGTGCCAGGACACGAGAGTGTCGTATTTAAACTTACATCAATCGCCTCTCCTACACAGAAAGTATTGAATATATTTTCATAGAAAAATGCATTTTGAATTCCTAGTGCAAATTCTACCCATGATCATATATGGTGGACTCTAGAGACATTTGTTTTTGAGAAATAAATACGTTTTTCTCTACACCAGGAGAACAAGTCAAAGGCTTAAAGTCCTGGTCTGCAAAGATACAGCGGGGGTGTTGCATCATTTACTAAAAAGAAGGAATTCACTGTAGCAGGATACGTATTTGTTAACATACCTACCCTTAGATAAGAGTCTTAAATCACGTTATTAATGAAAATAGTCATGATAGTGTCTAAGCAAATAATATAAAGAAACTAAATACAAAAGGACAGCATACAACGTGTGTGTGTGTGTATATATATATATATATATATATATATATATATATCAGAGATGGGGTAATCGTAATCAGTAATCGTAATTGATTACAATCGATTACATTTTTTTAAGTAATCGTAATCGTAATTGATTACATTTGTTTTTAAAGCAAAGTAATCGTAATCGTAATCAATTACTTTGGCAAAGTAATGGTAATTTATGATTACAATAATGATTACAATGATTACTTTATATTTATATTAAAATAATTATTTAATAGATAACAGTTAGAGCTTATGTATGTTATGTGTGCCATCATAAGATTTATCCATATCTATATGATATTATACTTACAGTATTTGCATGTATTCAATAGCAACTAAGGTCTAAATCTGTTTAAATTAAACTTAATAATCTGAACTAGTATACCCTGTATCATTTACTGTACATCTCATTGATCTCATTGATCTATTGTTACTTAATGAGTATGAGCTCACTCCTAATTAGTAGTTCACTATACTGTGCTCTATTGTTAATTAGCATCTTTCATCTTTTCTGTGGATTTGTTTATACTAATACTTCAAACATAGATCACTATGGAAAAATCCTTTGAAGATTAAGCAGTTCATCTGAGTAGATCTACCTTTCACTATAAATATTTAGCATGTAATCATGATTACTTTTCACAGTAATCGTAATTGTAATCAATTACTTTCAAAATATGTGTAATCGTAATCATAGATTTTCAAAGTAATCGTAATCGTAATCAATTACATTTACAATGTAATCGCCCCATCTCTGATATATATATATATATATTAATATTACGCAGAAGATATACAGAGAGAGAGAGAGAGAGAGAGAGAGAGAGAGAGAGAGAGAGAGAGAGAGAGGTAAATAGATAGATACCACCAGCTCGGCCTATTTTCGATTGGACGACTCTTGCGTATGCTGATACTATCCCAATGCCATGTTCGTGAATGTAAGATGGTGGATAGGGAATTTCGGGACTGAAAAGAGCCTCGAAATAAATCAAGAAGTAGTTATAATCCTTCCGGTCCACCCATATCGACTGGAAGTTGGAGAAAGCGTCTGCATTAAACTCGTACAGCTGACGTCCATCAGATCGCTTGACATTCATTAAGGTGGTGTTTAAACTGTTAATTTTTGCAGTTCGGGTTTTATCAACTGTAAAGTGAAGACAAAAGATCAGGTATGAGTACTCTCAACTGTAAATTGGACAAGAGAATAGTTCGGATGTTATCAACTGTGAAAGAAAAACAAAAGAATAGTTCGGATGTTATCAACTGTGAAAGAGAAACAAAAGAATAGTTCAGATGTTATCAACTGTGAAAGAGAAACAAAAGAATAGTTCAGATGTTATCAACTGTGAAAGAGAAACAAGAGAATAGTTCAGATGTTATCAACTGTGAAAGAGAAACAAGAGAATAGTTCGGGTGTTATCAAGAGTTTGTAAAAATGTTCATTGTTGAACTGATTTCGATTAACGCAAAACTTTCCTTGAAAAGAAGAAAACTATTGAAAATTTAAGTAGGGTTAAGAAAAGTTTTATCTTTTGAAACTTTACATAAGAATATACAATGTGTAAGTATCATGACTATAACCCAAAAGAATGCTGGAAACTATTTTCTACTTACATTGAAGACAGGCGTCCCCGCTGAAACCCCCATCACAGGAACAAGAGGTACCACTGCAGTTTCCAGGGAAACAGGGTTTTAAATGTGAACATGTCACGACTGAAACGCAGGAAAACATGGCGTTTTGAACATATTTTAAAAACACAAATATGAAAGGATATTAGGAAGTGGCCCATACCTATCCACTAATAATATTTTTCTCAATTTCAAATAATTTTTGCCATGGTTTCATTCTTCATATGTATTCTGTACGTAATTTCGAGGGAGTCAATTTGAATCAATTCATGTGACCCCCTGTAATTTCACCTTCCCGACTGAATCTGTAATTGCTTATTAGGTCAACCGATGAAAAACCCGGTACGCTCGCGGTGATGGCGGTTGCTAACATTCATGGTAAATACAAACTACAAGACCTTACGCAGAGGGACTACACCTATTACCGCTTTGCTTAAGCATTTTCAACACACAAAAAACAGAATGGTTCGCTAAACTCCCGAGAAAATATACCCATGAAAAGATTAAATAAAAACTCACTTTCTTGGCAAGAAGCTCCTCCCACGATACTGGGGCAAGAACAGGTGTTAGGAGACACACAGGTCCCTCCGTTAGCGCACGGAGGGTTGCATATGGCTAAAAATAGAACATGACATATTAAAGCTCATATGTAAAGTAAGTAAAATTAATGCAACGAAGAATTACAGAACTTGAATGCATTTATGGATAAACAATACATCACTAAACAAAATTTTATCCCTAAACAACAAAGTTTTGCCTTGGTTTGGAACCGTAAAGTAATAAGTATATAATTTAAATAAGCTAATAGATGTTGCCGCATATTTTAAAAATTTGAAGACTTATCAACTCTATTTTTAAAGTCCGAGTCACATATTCCCTCAGAACAGTTACATTCAATAATATCAGACACCCCTCAAACATAATAATTCATCAAAAAGTTTGGTTTGACTTTCATTCTTCTTAATGATAGTGCAGGGCTGCCCTGACACGCGCTTCACTTTCAGAGAGATGATTTTCTGACAAATGAGAGATATTGCTAACAAAAATTTAGATTTTCAAAAATAGTTTAAAGATGGAATAGATCCTACTTTCGAAGATATTTTATAAGAGCAAAATAACTTTTCCTTACAAATATAAACTGTGATGTGATTCAGAGAATATCGATCTTTAAGTAATAAATGTATTCATATTCTACAATTAAAATAAAAATAATCGAAGTTTGAGATTATTGATAATTTTCCCATTTTACCCAAGTGTTCATTTAATGCTGAATCGATCACATTCATATCAAACAAAGCGATAGGAATCATCTGATGGAATTTGTGCTCATCTGGAGTTCCTTCCAAATTGAATTCTACCTTGGAGTTTTTAACTTGATAAAGTTGTTTTAAGAACAAGGTACGATTGTCTATATAAAAAGGCCCAAAAATTTTCTCTCTATAAAATGTGCCTGGAACTAAACTTAATCAGGGTTTTAAGAAAGTAAAATATATGCCAGGTATACTATGTCAACAAAATCAGAATGATATTCCTAAATGGATAGCATTATGACATCACGAACAAGACATTTCCCGCCTTTTTCTCAAAATAAGCCTGAAAACTGTCAAATGTCATACAGATTATTGCTCAGGAAAAGATGTGCGCATTTGTCGAGCAAAATGAAAATTATATATATTGTGTATTATTTTAAGATGAAAAACATGCTTGAATATGAATTTGCTCGACGCATGCGCTGTATGTTTTCTGAAAGGAAAACCACATGAATTTGTGGATATGGCATTTTTGCAATTTTATGCCAACTTCAAGTTCTTGTCATTTGGCACAAATCATGTTGCTGATCAAATTGAGCGAATTTTGGGTTTGCTAATCTATTCCTTATTTGAATGCCAGGGTTTGAGCTCCAAGTGAAATCATCGATATTTTGGGCCAGATGACTTTAGAAACTGTACCTACTTCTTTGAAATTTTAAAAACAATAGAGTAACGTCTTTTCTAATAGCTGAGATGTTTTTAAAACAATATTTTATTCACAAAATGAATGGAATTGTGCAGCAGGCGCAACCTATTTTAGCCCTCTCCCTAAAACCTAAGACATTATTTGGGTTGCAGACCTAAACTTGCGTCAAGCAGCCAAGCAGTTGCTTATCCAGTCTTTCCAAATCGTTTGACCCCCCCCCCCCCTTAGTTAAATAATTTTTTTGAATTGTCATTTTTTGCCATTTTTGGATCTTCGACCCCCTTTTGGGGCGGAAAAGGTACAAACTTGGGTCGTAACCCCTTTAAAAAAAATTCTGGATCCGCCATTGTAAGCTGCAGTATGTTTTCATATTAATTGCAATATTATTGATGAATGTATTTGAATTTTATATCTAAAACAAATAATTAATCAGCAGATCTAAATTAGCGTTAACTAAAAACAATTTTGCTAGCCCATCCAAACATTTGGTTTCTAAATAATTAGATATACAGAAATTTTTTTAAAGCTCCAATTTTTTTCAAATGTAAGTTACTTCCCCAGACAATTGCATCGCTTGGGGTCGAATTTACTATTAAAGAGTACTCTTTATATAGTACATTCGACCTCAAGCGATGTAATTGCCTGTGGTTTCCTGTATTGTAATATCCTTGATCTGATGTTGTTATCAACGGAGGAAATAACAGATAAAGGTGGGTTTTTTTTTTATGTTTTACGTATATCATTTCGTCGAAACCAGTGCTATATATTATAGTTTGAGATTATAGTATTTATACAGAATTTGACATTTATCTGTTAGAATTTTCTCTAAGCAATGCAGGGAAAATGGGGGGTGTTGGGGGGTGTTACTGGAATGACATAATGAAATGGATGGCACAGATTTGGTATTAACATATCCCTTTAATAAATTGTTTAAAAAGTTTACAAAAAGTTTGACAAGTCGAATTAATCATCTGACAAGCATGGTAGAAATATGCCACCATACAATTAAGGAATTATTTTTTTAAATCCATGAGGGTATGAACTGCTACGCTTCCCGCCGTTCATACCCTCGTGAAGTTTACTTTTGTGTCTACGTACTGTATTTATCGGTATTCATACGCGCAATGTTTGTATTCATGAGAAAATGGCTATCATACAATTTGTACAAATATCCAAGGCAAAAATAATGGAAATGTGAATATTACAAATTGTGTATTATCTAATTTGAATCAAATTCCACATATCGCATAAGCAGTTTGAGAATTAATTTTCTTCTTCTTACCAAAGATGTAACCGTCTATTCCAACTATCACTGAAAAATCTGAAAGTGTTAACTTTGATAAAAGTATCCGGTCAATCCATACGTCTGTATAAGTCACTAAACACAGATGTGAGAAGTGTCTAATATTTTTGCGTGAAATTGTTGACGAGGAATCTTTAGCTCATCGTATGACCCAAAATCCATACTACCGGAATTGTAAACCAATACATACTACATGTACATAAACAACTATCAACAAATGGATTTGCGTGCTGCAACAAAAATATGTGCGATAAATCATTAAGTTCCATTGGTGATTTTCCCTGAAGTATTGTCTCCCCTTACGTGTTTCACAGTCACTTCCGACGTATCCCGGACAGCATACCGAGGTCCACTGGTATACAGTTATACGTCTGTATCCGTAGGAGTTGCTGTTAGGTAGAAAAAAAGTAAATTTACACGTACATAGACAAACTAGGTCTTATTCAATCAAGAAAATGACACATCTGTAGAATACATTGCAGCAAAACTCACCGTCACCCCGCGGATTGTCCGTATTGTAACCGTCACCACGCGGATTGTACGTATTGTAACCGTCACCACGCGGATTGTACGTATTGTAACCGTCACCAAGCGGATTGTATGTATTGTGGCAGAACTAAAAATATAACCGTCACCACGCGGATTGTACGTATTGTGGCAGAACTAACCGTCACCAAGCGGATTGTATGTATTGTGGCAGAACTAAAAATATAACCGTCACCACGCGGATTGTACGTATTGTGGCAGAATTAACCGTCACCACGCGGATTGTACGTATTGTAACTGTCACCACGCGGATTGTACGTATTGTGATAGAACTAACCGTCACCCCGCGGATTGTACGTATTGTGGCAGAATTAACCGTCACCACGCGGATTGTAAATATTGCGGTATAGTAGAAGCTACCGAAGGAAACTTACCACCACCACAAAAAGGTTGAAGAACAGTAATGTTGTGCAGCATAATAAAGGGTCTTCTTTGTACATTTCTTCCTGAAATTGTAAATATAACTCCTAACCATCACTATGTCTTTGAAATGAATGACTTCTTTTCAATACGTTACTGTAGGATTATTGATGAATACAGCGATATCTACAAATTGTAATGATAGCCATTTCCTCGTGAATATGTTGCAGTTGTAAACAATGAAAAATGAAATTGTAGTTCCATATATTCAAAAGAATATTTTTTTCATGCGCGATGTTTTTTCATTTCCTATTCTTATTTTCTTTTAAGTTTTGTACCCCTGATTAGGAAATTTTGTGCAATTTGTAGAAATAATCAAATGTATACAAAGGAACTATTTGATGTTGGTAGCTGTCTGAGGCTACTTCCTGGGGTGCACACACATGCACACACAAAAAACACGTGGATTCGAGGGTAGTCTTGTATGCGCGTAATTTTTTTCTTTCTCGAAAATGCCGCGTAGTCCGGTTTCGGCAGACGAGAATATTTCTGACTGCGTTATTTGGCATCAATTTTGCAGACTGATAATTTTTTTTCTTCTCTATAGTAATATATATTGAAAATGATTACCGTTACAGGATACCATAAGCCAGTAACAAATCTCTTACCCAGAGTTATCGTTCCTTACACTTACATGTGAGTGTAAGGAACGATAACTCTGCGTAGAGCTACACGCAGGCAAATGTTTGGGTTTTTTAAAAAATATATTCTCTGTCGTATTTGTCTTTACAACTAGCAAAGAAGCCACAATAGTTACCATGTGATATACCCACTACCATATATATTCTACATGTAGCTGCATATGTCAAGATGTAGGATTATGTTGGGCAAGTGCTTTGTGGTAATCACAAACCCTGTTTCGTAATTGTTGAAATATATTTCAAACAATTGAGGTCCTGACCCCTAAACCATATATATTCCTGCTGCACATATCAAGATGCATTGAGTATTATTATGGGCAAGGGCAGGAACCATCCCAACCCCCACTATAAGGCACCAGGTTTTTGTTTGTAATTTTTTTCAATCCATTTGCTCCTTAAGATAAAAAAGAAAATTTCGAAAACTTGCTACA